>NC_092708.1:321650587-321924076 GCF_047496885.1 Scyliorhinus torazame | reverse complement strand
GCCCCGCACTGGGTGGATCTGGATCTAGGAGAGGAGAAGGAGCAGCGCCCACTTTGGAGATTAGACATGAGACTGTTGGCAGAGGGGGTATGTGGAAGGGTGAGGGTATGTATTGAAAGGTACCTAGAGGTCAACGATGATGGAGAGGTCCAGGTGGGAGTAGTATGGGAGGCGCTGAAAGCGGTGGTTAGGGGGGAGCTGATTTCCATAAGAGCCCACAAGGGGAAAGAAGAGGGTAAAGAAAGGGAGAGACTGATCGGGGAGATTCTGAGGGTGGATAGGCAATATGCGGAGGCCCCGGATGAAGGGTTATACAGGGAAAGACGGAGACTACAGACGGGGTTTGACCTGCTGACCACGGGTAAGGCAGAGACTCAGTGGAGGAAGGCGCAGGGAATACAATACGAGTATGGGGAAAAGGCGAGCCGACTGCTGGCCCAACAACTTAGGAAGAGGGGGGTGGCGAGAGAGATCGGAGGAATTAGGGACTGGGAGGGAAGGATGGAACAGAGGGCGGAGAGGGTGAACGGGGTGTTAAAGTCATTCTATGAGAGGCTGTATAAGTCCCAACCCCCGGAGGGGAAAGAGGGAATGATGCACTTCTTGGACCAGTTGGAGTTCCCGAGGGTTGAGGAGCAGGAGGTGACAGGTCTGGGAGTGCAGATTGAGGTGGAGGAGGTGGTAAAAGGAATCGGGAACATGCAGGCAGGAAAGGCCCCGGGACCAGATGGGTTCCCGGTGGAATTTTACAGGAAATATGTGGACCTACTGGCCCCACTCCTGGCGAGAACCTTCAATGAGGCTAAGGAAAGGGGGACACTACCCCCGACGACGTCGGAGGCGACGATATCGTTGATCCTGAAACGAGACAAAGACCCGCTGCAGTGCGGGTCATACAGGCCCATCTCCCTCCTAAATGTAGACGCCAAGTTACTGGCCAAGGTGATGGCGACTAGGATAGAGGACTGTGTCCCAGGGGTGGTACATGACGACCAGACAGGGTTTGTTAAAGGGAGGCAATTGAATGCAACATACGAAGGTTGCTGGGGGTAATGATGATGCCCCCACCGGAGGGGGAGGCGGAGATAGTGGTGGCGATGGAGATGCAGAGAAGGCATTCGATAGAGTGGAGTGGGACTAACTGTGGGAGGTACTGAAGAGATTTGGATTTGGAGAGGGGTTCATCAGATGGGTTCAGCTCCTGTACGGGGCCCCCGGTGGCAAGCGTGGTTACAAACAGGCAACGATCCGACTATTTCCGATTACGTAGGGGCACAAGACAGGGGTATCCCTTGTCCCCGTTACTGTTCGCGTTGGCAATCGAGCCATTGGCCATAGCGCTGAGGGGCTCTAAGAAGTGGAGAGGGGTGCTTAGAGGAGGAGAGGAACATCGGGTGTCATTATATGCGGATGATCTGCTGCTATATGTGGCGGACCCAGTGGAGGGGATGCCTGAGATAATGCAGACACTCAGGGAGTTTGGAGAGTTCATCGGATACAAATTGAACATGGGAAAGAGTGAACTATTTGTGATGCACCCCGGGGAACAGGGCAGGGGAATAGATGATCTGCCGCTGAGGAGAGTAGCAAGGGACTTTCGATATCTAGGGATCCAGGTGGCTAGGAACTGGGGAACCTTGCATAAATTTAACTTGACACGACAGGTAGAGCAGATGGAGGAGGACTTTAAAAGGTGGGACATGGTGCCCCTGTCATTGGCGGGTAGAGTACAGGCGGTCAAAATGGTGGTCCTCCCGAGGTTTCAGTGCCTCCCCATACTGATTACAAAGGCCTTCTTCAAGAAAGTGGATAGGAGTATTATGAGCTTTGTGTGGGCTGGAAAGACCCCAAGGGTAAAGAGGGGGTTCCTGCAGCGTAGGAGGGACAGAGGGGGACTGGCACTGCCGAGCCTGAGTGATTACTATTGGGCCGCCAACGTGTCTATGATATGTAAGTGGATGAGGGAAGAAGAAGGAGCGGCGTGGAAAAGGCTGGAGATGGCGTCCTGTAGGGGAACAAGTTTAAAAGCACTAGCGACGGTGCCATTACCGTTTTCCCCGAAAAAATACACCACAAACCCAGTGGTGGTGGCGACTTTAAAGATTTGGGGGCCGTGGAGACGACATAGGGGGGTGACGGGTGCCTCGGTGTGGTCCCCGATAAGGAACAACCACAGGTTCGTCCCGGGAAGGATAGATGGGGGATTCCAATCTTGGCAACGAGCAGGAATTGTGAAATTGAAGGACTTTTTCTTGGACGGGACGTTAGCGAGTCTGGGAGCACTGGTAGAAAAATACGAGTTGCCACCTGGGAATGCCTTCCGATATATGCAAGTGAGGGCATTTGCAAGGCAACAGGTGAGGGAATTTCCGCAGCTCCCGGCGCAGGGGATCCAGGACAGAGTGATCTCGGGGGCATGGGTCGATGATGGTAAAGTGTCCGATTATATACAGGGAAATGAGAGACGAGGGGGAGACGATGGTAGAGGAGCTAAAGGGTAAATGGGAGGAGGAGTTGGGGGAAGAGATTGAGGAGGGGCTGTGGGCAGATGCCATAAGAAGGGTAAATTCCTCGTCCGCGTGTGCCAGGCTCAGCCTGATCCAATTCAAGGTTCTACACAGGGCGCATATGACTGGAGCAAGGCTGAGTAGATTTTTTGGAGTGGAGGATAGGTGCGGGAGGTGCGTGGGAAGCCCGGCGAACCCCACCCACATGTTTTGGTCATGTCCGGTATTGCATGGGTTCTGGGTGGGTGTTGCAAGAGTGATCTCAAAGGTGGTGGGGGTCCGTGTCGAACCAAGCTGGGGGTTGGCTATATTTGGGGTTGCAGAAGAGCCGGGAGTGCAGGAGGCGAGAGAGGCTTATGTTTTGGCCTTTGCGTCCCTAGTAGCCCGGCGAAGGATTCTACCTATGTGGAAAGAAGCTAAACCCCCGGGTGTGGAGGCCTGGATAAACGACAAGGCAGGGTTTATAAAATTGGAGCGAATAAAGTACGCACTAAGAGGTTCGGCTCAGGGGTTCACCAGGCGGTGGCAACCGTTCCTTGACTATCTTGCAGAGCGATAAGGGAAAACGGGAAAGACAGCAGCAGCAACCCGGGGGGGGGGGGGGGGGGGGGGTACATGTGGGTCCTTGGGTTTTTTTTTCCATGCTAGTTGTTTATAATTATATTTATTTTTTCAATGTTACTATTTCTTTTTCTGCACTTGTTGTTAGTTAATATATTGTTTAAGTAACGGTCAATGTACATTTTGTTACAAAGTTGTAAAAATGGAAAATTCTTTTTGATCGAAAAACTTTAATAAAATATATTTTTTTAAAAAAAGAAGTGAACAACGCGGACATTACTTGAGGTTACATAAGAACAGGAAGGTTACATAAGAACAGGAAAGAGGTCTTGACAGATGAGCTGAAGGTGATGGAATTGTTGTTTCTAAAGTATTCCAGTCATTGGGTCCTGTGCTTCTCGCGTGGCCTTCCACCCCAAGTCTGTTAAACCTTACTACCTGCTATACTGCAGACCTGAAAAGTCTCCAATACTACTGGAACCCTTCAACCTGGCCAGTGAACTGGCCTCTGCTCAGAAATACCAAGATCATAATTCTCTTTCAAATCCTCTCAAATCTCAGGATATCATTCTGTGTATACAGGACCGTTCACCCATCTTCCTTGAACCTCACTCTAGCACTGAATGTGCCAAGTATTGCTAGGCCCTGACATCTCCCAGTTCTGATGTACCCCACGCTTCTTTCCCAATATGTGTGTCAGGTAATGCCACAAGGCATAACACTCCTGCACAATTGGAACCTTTAGCTTACTGAACACCATAACAGATCATCTGTTAGTCTATTGTAATACCGTAACAACTCTCAAATAGTAAAATTGTACAAAATAATTTGTTATGCATTGAGGAATGGATTAAAATAAAGTTTTAATTAGGGAAGTTAACTGACCAGAAAAAAAATGTAAATGTGAATAATTTCTCTTTGTACGTCATAATTCATGTTGTTGTTTTTTTCATTTGGATATTGGTCCATAACTTCCAAGCTTCCCAGCATCGTATTAGGGAGTACCCTGAAGATGCATTTGGGAATGCCCTTTGGATGCTCCCAGGTAAAATTTGCACAGCAATTGCCCAGAAGTACAAACATCCTCTGAGCAATTACCATGTCCTGGGAACAATCCAAAAATCTGATTTAAATGGCAAACTTCAGATGGTTCCAACTTGCTTGCACCAAAAGTTACCTACAAAGCACTTGAAGAATTAAAAGCACTTGTAACTTCTGGGTAGCTATTATACAGTCTGAGGCCGACTGGTGTAAGAAACTGGGCTCAGAGTGGCAATCAAAACCTCTGCCGTGCCCCTCCATGCCCTCCCGCCTTTGCGCCTCCCCATACCCAGTTTGAGTCGGACAGGCTTGGAATAAAAAAATCAGGTAAGAAATTGGGCACAGAGTGGTATTCCAATGCCAATTGCCACTCTTGAGGAGGTTCAAGCCCCCCCCTCATTCTGAGCTTCAACCATTCGTTATTTCAGATTGGAATAGTGCATCAATATTCCACAATGATGTCATATCCCTCTTTGTATATTATGGTGCTTTGTCAGTGGCTGCATTACATAGCACTATGAAAATGCCAGTGGTTTTAAAGTACCAGATTACAATGAATTGTCTTGTTAAAATGTTTCAGTTTTGATAGCTTTTTTTCTATCGAGAGTTAAATTTTGAGCCAGTTTAATTCTTTGTCATGGAACTAGCAAAGGCCATCTGATCCTTGGTTACAATTCAAATGTTTCCATTCTATTTGCGATGAGAGAGAATATACCCCATGCTCCTTATACTCACAGACATTCATCTTGATCACCTCCTCTGGGAGGAAAAAATGTATGTCCTTGTGCAAGGCCAGATTGTAGGTCTACCTCTCACAGTAACACAGTGAAGCATGTTTATTCTACTGTATATGTTTACTGGAATGAGAGGTGGCTGCTCTTGGAACTTTAATGTCCACTGACGACTCTATAGTCCCCAAGTCACATGTAAAGCCAGATTACTGATTATGCAAATAATTTGTCCCAACCTGTAAATGGGCCCAAATATCAGTGTCATTTTTCATTCCATAACTCTTGCCCTTTCCAACTACCTGAATTTAATTTTACTAAGAAGCCATATTGGCCATTCAAGGAGAGGAAAATTTGACTCTGACTTGTCTTTTTGAAAATTACTTGTACAATTTTCAGAAGCAGAAATAACTTGGTGTGGCACTTATGAATTCAGTTTCACTCCTGATGGGTTCACATTTTGCTTTTCAGAGTTCCAAGTGCCAGTGACAGAACCTGATATAAACAACAGACTGGAATCATTGTGTCTCAGTATGACTGAACATGCCCTGGGTGGTAAGTGAAAACGGAATGTCATGCAAGCATGCCCAAAAACCAAATGAGGCATCTGTATAATTAGAATATTCGGGATAGTTTTATGTGAAAAAGAAGAATATCCTTTTAACTGGTCTCATCCACATTTATGGTAAAAGAAGCCTTTAGAAGGGGCATAGATTGGCAATCCGTAAAGTTTTCTTTTCACTCGGGTAAATTAATCGAAAACAAGAATCTGAAATTTATATCTTCTTGATTTTATTTTCATAATCATTGTGCACTTTAAACTTGCAGTGACTAAGTCAGATTTTAGTGAATATATCATATGCCAGCTGCAGGAAGCCTCTCCTCGTGACTATAGTTTATTATCCCTGGCATCAATGCCGGTGAATATATGCTGCCTCTCTGGATTTAATATCCTTTCTGTAATGGAGTATCCAAAACTGTGTACAATACAGTAACTATGGCCTAACCAATATTGTCTCTATATTGTGCCTTTAACACAATGAAACATCTCAAAATGCTTCACAGGAACATTATATAACAATGAGCCCAAACCACAGAAGGCGATATTATAATAATAATAATCTTCATTAGTGTTACAAGTAGGCTGATAACGCTGCAATGGAGTTACTGTGAAAATCCCGAGTTGCCACACTCAGGCGCCTGTTCGGGTACACAGAGGGAGAATTCAGAATGTCCAATTCACCTAACAAGCACGTCTTGTGGGAGGAAACCGGAGCACCCGGAGGAAACCCACACAGACACGGGGAGAACGTGCAGACTCCGCACAGACAGTGACCCAAGCCGGTAATCGAACATGGGTCCCTGGCACTGTGAAGCAACAGTGCTAACCACTGTGCCACCATGCTGCCCAGATAAGTATTACGTCAGATGACCAAAAGCATGATCAGAAAGGTAGGTTTAAAAAGTATCTTAAAAGGGAAAAGCAAGGTTGAGAGGTGTAGGGAGGGTATTCCACAGCATGAGGCCTAGGCAACTGAAGGCACAGCCACTAAATGTGAAGCAATTATAATTGGGAATGCGCAAGATGCCAAAATTGGAGGAGCGCAGATATCTGGGAGGGTTGTGGGCTGGAGGAGATTACAGGGATATGGAGGGGCAAAGATGTGGAAGGATTTGAAAACCAGGATGAGAATTGTAAAGCCATGTTGCTGGACTGGAGCCAATGTAGGTCAGCGAGCGCAGGGTACAATCATTTATTTAAACTTATCATGGCTCTGTGCTTGTGTTTTTAAAATCTAAAAATACAGTTCACCTTTTCTTTGACTTGATCTACTTGCTTTTCAAAGAGTTGGATATTTATTGTCTCGATGGTCTCGATTCATCCTGCAGTGTCTTCCCATTGAGTGTATCCTCTCACTTCTTGTTTTCATCCCAAAGTGTATTATCTTGCAGCTTTCTGCATTAAATTCCATCCTCTACTTGTCTACCCATTCGATTAATCAGTCTTTGTCTCCCTGATGTCTTTTGTGCTCTACCTAACTATTTTTCAAAGCTTCTATCGTATATAATCAGAAAATTAAGATTGTGCTCTGAAATTAAGATTGTATGCCAGGACTGACCTTTGAAGTACACCACTTCAACCCTCCTTCAATCCAAGTAATATCTTCTGAAAAATCCATTAATACATCTACTGCATTCTATAGAATCCCGACGGTGCAGAAGGAGGCCACTCGGCCCATAGCACCTACCTCCGAAAGAGCACTCTATCTAGGCCCACACACCTTTGTGCAGGTTAAATAATGTTTTCATTTATTCAGTTAATCATTTAAAAACTAGTAAATTTGTTCAATGGAATTTGGCTTCAAAAACTTAACTTGGCTGTCATTGATGACGCATGCATTCCTGAATCCCCACTTAAGTGAAACAGATGCATGATTAATTTCATTTCAAATTTATAAGCTCCTTCTAAAATCGAACTTGGGGGCTGAAAAGGCAGAGAGTGTCATTTGGAACATCTGATCCCTTGTTGACGTCAGGCTTTAGCAATTTATTACTTTAATTTAACAACAATGGTTGATTTAAATTAATGGTAACCAATCAACACATTTTCTAATGTACATAATTAAAGTGCACCATTTTTTGCATCTTTTCACAAGCTGTTTTGAGTGCTGCACGATGATTTCTACATGCACAAGATCTGCAGCATAGTCCTGTGTACTGCAATATAAACATTACATGGGAGAAAATATCTTTAATAGTGCTTAAATAAATATCAAACCTTATTTGATTTTTGGAGCAATTAAACAATATGTGTGTATCTCTGGTATACAGGTGCATTGATTCAAAATGAATGTTAATCCAGAATTCATAGGATTGATCTGGTCAAAACAGTACATCCCGTGTCCAAGTTATTTTCTAATAAGCATTCTCTGATTATTGACATACAACTTCTAACTTGGCAGATTTATATATGATTTCATTATTAAAATGGAAACTGAATGTACTACTTATAATTAAGCTGTAGATCCACAACGGAGTCTCTGTTAAAACCATTTATTAGTAATATTTTGGGGAAAGCTCAGCCAATAATGTGGTGTGGTTTGGTATGCAGTACTGCTGTCCATATGTTAAGCCCCAGAGTTCTAACAAAGTGAGCTGTGTCCATGTGCCATCTGCTTTGCATGTCTCTTAAATAGCTTATTAGTATAGCAAACCGTGAGGCATTTCCTTAAACATCACTTTCCTAGCAAAGTACAGTGTTGAGTTGACTTATGGTAAAGTTTTATTTGCAGTCAGCTAGTTTTAATTCAGTACAGTGAAAGCCTCTCCAGCCTGTCATCAACTGAACAGTAAGTTTTCTATTCTCGGTAGGTAAAAGTTAACATTTTTGTTTTTGCTGAAATAAAATCAGTCTGTGTTTGTTCCAACAAAAAAAAACTATTTAATCCTTTTCTGAGTTCAAGTTACTTGATATCTGAATGATATAACTTTCAACATTTTTAGAGGCATGTTGTATAGAACTTTTATGTAAACTACTTAAAATTAATTTTAAAATATTTAGTAATTGAATTCATCTAGTTCTTCAAATGATATCTTCAACTTCCTATTTTAAACAAAAGTCCTCTCAAATATTGTAGCAACTACAGGAGTAATTCACTATTTTTCTGTGTTTGTTAGAAGGTAACACCCAGTATAGAGGCAGTGTTACTGCCAATATAATTTTAAAATACTTGCGTTTTGCAGTTAACCATCTCATCCCAAGTCCAAATGTTAACAATTTTCATTAAAAAGCAAATGTAATGTTCAGTGTATAAAAGTTCTGAAATCGTGCTTTAATTTACCCAATAGAATTAAGTTCATTGTGTGTTAATGCATCTCCAGAGGACTTCCAGTGGCGGCACGTGGGAGGAAGTCACACGAGGCTTAATTTCTTTTAGAATTTAATTGTCCCAGGGTCAATTTTTCATTAAATAAATGCAGGAAGACATAAGGAAGGAAGATGTCCAAGGAAAACCACCGTGAAGAAGTGGACAAGTGAAGGTTCGCTGTCGAGTGGAAGGGTCTGCTCGGAACTGGAAGGATGGCGGAGGCTGGGTCGATGGGTGCGGCCTTGCTGTTCACGTCAGAAAAGATGACCGAGGTGATGGTTTTGGAACTTGAAAAACAGTTCGCAAAGCACATGAAGATGATGAGGAAGGAGATGATGACAGCATTGAAGGTGCTGGTCAAGAAGGCGATTGCCCCGGTGAAGGCAGCGGTGTCGAGGACATCAGCCGAGGTGCGGGAGCAGGGAGAGAAACTGAAGGGAGTGAGGAGGCCTTACCGCAATTCAGCGATTGGCTCACCTTGATGGGTGAGAATGTGCAGAGGGTGGTGGAGGCCAACAAGGGTCTGCGAGCAAACGTTGAGGACCTGGAAAACAGAGCGAGGTGGCAAAATCTGAGGATCGTGGGCTTGCCCAAGGGGGTGGAGAGCCAGAGGCTGAAGGAGTATTTTGCCAAGATGTTGGCGGAGCTCTTGGGGGAGGGGTTAGTTCCCCCCAGGTATAAACTGGATCGGGCTCATAAGGTGTGGAGGCCTAAACCAAAGGCGAATCAGCTGCCAAGACGACGATTATTTGTTTCCATAGGTACTGCGTGCAGGAGAAAGTCCTAAGTTGGGCAATGCAGAAGCAGGAAGTGCAGTGGGCTGGAGCTGGTATATGTATATACCAAGACTACCGTGGAGTTGGCAAGGAGGTGGGCGGTCTTTGGCTGCGTGAAGATGGCATTGTATAACAGTGGTGTGCACAGGTGGCATAGGACGGGGGTAGGTACAATCTTACTAGTTTAATGGGGAGGGTGAAGGCGGACTTGACAAGGTGGGATGGTCTTCCTCTGTCGCTGGCAGGTCGGTTGCAGGTGATTAAAATGAATGTGTTGCTGCGGTTTTTGTTTATATTTCAGTGCCTGCCGAGTTTTTTACCAAAGGCGTTTTTTAAAGAGGTGGCTAGGTTTGAGAAGGTACTTCTGCAGAGAGAACGGCTGGCAGGAGGGTTGGGCCTCCCGAATCTACTGTATCATTACTGGGTGGTGAATGCTGAAAAGGTGAAGAGTTGGGTCAAAGTGGGGAGGGGGTGTGGGGGGAGAAGAGAGAAGAGAGAGAGAGAGTCCCAGTGGGTTAGAATGGAGAAGAGTCTGTGCAGGAGTTGGGTCTGAGGGTGTTGGCAACAGCCTTTGCCTCTTTGATTGCCCGGAGGTGGGTCCAGTTGGGGTAGAGGTTAGCTTCTCCATCCTGTGACACGGCTCGGCAGGGGGACCTACTTGAATTTCTTTGACTCTCGGGAAGGTGAAGTCTCAGCTGAAGGGGATGGAGGAAGGGTTTCACAATTCATGGGGGCTGTTTATTATGCACTTCTGAGAATTGGTTGCCATTGAACATTAGGGGGGTACAAGGGGAGGGTCGGCGACATGTTGTCTTTGGTTACACTGTTTATGGATTGATTGTTAATTTTTGTTTTTTTACCTGAAATGTACGGTGGATGTTTTGGTCTGTATATCGAACGGGATGTGGTTTGTATGTGGGGGATTGTTATTGTATTTGTTTTTGTTTTTTTCTTTGGTTGTTGTGGTAGTAGAGGTATTACAGTACCTGGTAATGCTGGAGCACCATTGGTGGAAACTGTATGCTTCCTATTGGTCAAGATGTATAGTAGCTCCGCCCTGCTAGGCGGGGTATAAGAGCCCGTGCCGCCCCAGCAGCCTTCATTCTGTACCTGAGCTGCTGGGGGAAACGTCTAGCTTATTAATGCCTTCAGTTGGACTACAACCTCGCTTTAGTGGTCATTGATTGTGCATCGATATAATAAGCTAGTTTTTTTTTTTAAATGGATGGAGATCCGAATCAAGCCAGAGTGAGTGCAACTCAGCACCCACACGGCGAACTCAGCAGCAATCTTCAAGCACTAGCTGGCGTGCTTTAAAGGATCTCTTGGGACGGCCGAAAACGCACCCACAGGAGAACAGAAAATGCGAGACCTGCACTCAAGGGTGAGCCCGGAGATTTACACCCTCATCGAGGAAGCGGAAGACTTCGATGCAGCAATAGAGCTGCTAAAAGGACATTATATTCACCTGGTAAACAAAGTTTCCGCCCGGCATCTGCTAGCAACGAGGCGACAAACCCCTGGGGAATTGCTGGAAGAATTCTACTGTGCACTCCTGGTGTTGGGGAGAAACTGCAGCTGCCCACAAGTTTTGGCGAGCAAACACACTGAACTCTTGGTCTGGGACGCTTTCATGGCAGGTATGCTATCCTCACAAATCCGCCAGCAACTGCTAGAAAAAGATACTCTAGGTCTCAAGGAGGCACAGGCCCTTGCAGGCTCCCTGGATGTGGCCTCCAGAAACGCCCGCGCTTACGTTCCCGACCGCGCGGCAGATCCATGGGCAGCATGGAACCCCTCCGCGGCCGACCCCGCGATATCCCCCATCCCCCCCACAAGCTTGTTCTGCAAGGCGGCCTGGCAACCCCGGGGGGCCCAGCTGCTACTTTTGCAGGCAGGCCAAGCACCCCCGCCAGCGCTGCCCGGCCCGTGCATCCACCTGCAACGGATGCGGTAAAAAGGGCCATTTCGTGGTGGTATGCCAGGCCAGTGCAGTTGCCGCGGTCTCCGGCGGCGAATGCGGACCACCACCACAAACCTCTCCATGGTCCCCGTGCGGCCAGCGGGCCCCGCCATCTTCCTACTCCGAGGCCACGTGAGGCCCCCAGGCGCCACCATCTTGTCCCACGGACGCCACGTTAACGGGATGGCGCCGCCATTTTGTACACCCCCAGCCATGTGCGACCAATGGGAGCTGCCATCTTTGATGAACCCCCAGGACCCCAGCTTGGCTGACCACACACTGTCCGAAGAGAACACTCAACTGCTACGATTAACCTCGGTGACTCTGGATCAGTCCCGGCCTCGAACACTCTCAACTGCTACAACGACTGTATTTATCAACGGGCACGAGACGTCCTGCCTAATCGACTCTGGGAGCACGGAGAGCTTCATACACCCTGACATGGTAAGGCGCTGTTCCCTCCCCGTCCACCCCGTTAATCAAAATATCTCCCTGGCCTCCGGTTCCCACTCAGTAGAGATAAAGGGGTTTTGTGTAGCAAACCTCACAGTCCAGGGAAGGGAGTTCAAAATTTTCCGTCTCTACGTCCTTCCCCACCTCTGCGCGGCCACACTCCTAGGTTTAGACTTCCAGTGTAACCTCCAAAGTCTAACCTTCAAATTCGGCAACCCTATACCCCCCTCACTGTCTGCGGCCTCGCGACCCTTAAGATCGACCCGCCTTCCCTGTTTGCGAACCTCACCCCGGATTGCAAACCCGTCGCCACCAGGAGCAGACGGTACAGTGCCCAGGATCGGATCTTTATTAGGTCAGAGGTCCAAAGGCTACTGAGGGAAGGAGTCATTGAAGCTAGCGACAGTCCCTGGAGAGCTCAAGTAGTGGTGGTAAAGACCGGGGAGAAGCAAAGGATGGTCATCGACTACAGTCAGACTATCAACAGGTTTACACAGCTGGACGCATACCCTCTGCCCCGCATATCCAACCTGATCAACAGGATCGCGCATTAAAAGGTCTTCTCCACAATAGACCTTAAGTCCGCCTACCACCAGCTCCCCATCCGCACTAGTGACCGCAAATACACTGCCTTCGAGGCAGATGGGCGGCTCTACCACTTCTTAAGGGTTCCCTTCGGTGTCACCAACGGGGTCTCGGTCTTTCAGCACGAGATGGACCGAATGGTTGACCGGTACGGTTTACGGGCAACATTCCCGTATCTCGATAATGTCACCATCTGCAGCCACGGCCAGCAGGACCACGACACCAACCTCCGAAAATTCCTCCAGACCGCAAAGATCCTTAACCTTGCATACAACAAGGATAAATACGTGTTTAGCACCGACCGCCTAGCCATCCTCGGCTACGTAGTGCAAAATGGAGTTATAGGCCCCGACCCTGAACGCATGCGCCCCCTTATGGCGTTCCCCCTCACTCACTGCCCCAAGGCCCTGAAGCGCTGCCTAGAGTTTTTCCGTTACTACGCCCAGTGGGTCCCCAACTATGCGGACAAGGCCCCTCCCCTGATCCAATCCACAGCTTTTGCCCTGTCGATAGAGGCCCGTCAGGCCTTCAGCTGCATCAAAGCAGACATTGCAAAGGCCACGATGCACGCCATCGACGAGTCCCTCTCCTTTCAGGTCGAGAGCAACGCGTCTGACGTAGCTCTGGTGGCCACCCTCAACCAAGTGGGCAGGCCTTCTCACGTACCCTCCATGCTTCCAAAATCCGCCACTCCTTAGTCGAAAAGGAAGCCCAGGCCAGAGTCGAAGCTGTGCGACATTGGAGGCATTACCTGGCCGGCAGAAGATTCACTCTCCTCACTGACCAATGGTCGGTTGCTTTCATGTTCGATAATGCACAGCGGGGCAAGATAAAAAACGATAAGATCTTGCGGTGGAGGATCGAACTCTCCACCTACTACTACGAGATCTTGTATCGTCCCGGGAAGCTAAACGAGCCTCCTGACGCCCTATCCCGCGGCACATGTGCCACCGCACAAGTGGACCGCCTCCGAACCCTCCACGAGGACCTCTACCACCCGGGGGTCACTCACTTTTTCCATTTTATCAAGACCCGCAACCTGCCCTACTCCATCGAGGAGGTCAGGACAGCCACCAGGGACTGCCACATCTGCGCAGAGTGCAAACCGCACTTCTACCGGCCAGAGAAAGTGCACCAGATAAAGGCTTCCTGTCCCTTTGAACGCCTCAGCATGGACTTCAAAGGCCCCCTCCCCTCCACCGACCGCAACATTTACTTCCTGAACGTGATTGACGAGTACTCCCGGTTCCCATTCGCCATCCCCTGCCCCGACATGACCGCAACCACCGTCGTCAAGGCCTTCCGTAGCATCTTTGCACTGTTCGGGTTCCCCGCTTACATACATAGTGATAGGGGGTCCTCCTTTATGAGCGACGAACTGCGTCAATTCCTGCTCAGCAAGGGCATCGCCTCGAGCAGGACGACCAGTTACAACCCCCGGGGTAATGGACAGGTAGAGAGGGAGAACGGAACGGCCTGGAAGACCGTCCTACTGACCCTACGGTCCAGGAATCTCCCAGTCTCCCGCTGGCAGGAAGTCCTCCCGGATGCCCTCCACTCCATCCGGTCACTGCTTTGTACCACCACCAACCAGACACCTCACTAACATCTCCTTGTCTTCCCCAGGAAGTCCTCCTCTGGGACCTCGCACCCGACCTGGTTGGCAACATCCGGACCCATCCTGCTCCGAAAACCCGTGCGGGCTCACAAATCGGACCCGTTGGTCGAGAGGGTCTATCTTCTCCACGCTAACCCCCAGTACGCCTTTGTGGCGTACTCCGACGGCCGACAAGCTACGGTCTCCCTACGAGACCTGGCGCCCGCCGGAGCCCCACGCACACCTCAGCCACCAGTCCCACCCTCCCCTCCACCCGGGCACCTTACAGGAGGATCGGTCCTTCTGCCGGCCCCGTCGAGGCCGCCCCACCCACCGACGCACCCCGCAGGCGCTCCCTTCCCTGGTCAACCGTTTTCCCCACCAACGCCGTCTAGGGGTGTCTAAGCTGCCACGGAGATTGAAGCCACGCTCCCGGAGTCACAGATGCCCGAGCCTCCACCGGAGTCACCACCGAAGCTCCGACGATCACAGAGGACGACCAGGGCCCCCGATCGACTGATTGCTTCATTTTAAATTGTAAACTGTAAATTTAAACCATAAATTGTAAATAGTTAATAGAATTGTAAATAGTTACAAAACGCTGTACGGAGGTATTATGGTACCTCCATAACTAATTTTGCCACGTTGCCATGTTTGTAGTATCAGGCCACCACCCCCGCCGGACTCTCTTTTTTTAACAGGGGGTGAATGTGGTAGTAGAGGTATTACGGTACCTGGTAATGCTGGAACACCATTGATGGAAACTGTATGCTTCCTATTGGTCAAGGTGTATGGTAGCTCCGCCCTGCTAGGCGGGGTATAAGAGCCCGTGCCGCCCCAGCCACCTTCATTCTGTTGAGCTGCTGGGGGAAACATCTAGCTTATTAAAGCCTACACTTGGACTACAACCTCGCTTGAGTGGTCATTGATCGTGCATCAGTTGTTTATTGAAGAAAATGTTGAAAATGAAGAGAATAAACAGATTTATAAAAGAAAAAAGTTAACGCATCTCCAGATTAAAATATTTTGCCAATTGAAAGCACTAAAAACCCTATTCAGTGCTTCATGTGCTTTAAATGATGAATGGGAGATGGTGTATTGGTGAATGACAGCACTCTGTGGTAGAATGAAGATTTTTGTCCAAGGCTGAGGAAAGTTGAAGATTTAAAATTGAGGTGGGGAGAAACCTGGATATTTTGAAATACCCTTCTAGTTTTCTCCCGTGAAGAATAAGACTCGGCAATTGAGGCTATTTTTACTTTCTTGTATTGGCATGTTATTTCTTGTATTGGATTTTTATTGTTAATTGTGAAAGCCAAATATATCACAGCTTGAGGTTCTGCATAGTGGGAGCTGCCTATGTTACCCCTCCTCTGAGCTAAGAGTAGTTATAGCATCAAGTGAAACCACAACTGTTTGAACGGTTGATACAAATTGTCTCTTGAACCAACCAAGAAGTTGTCAGAGTTGAACAGAATAGATTTTTTTTAAAATGTTATTTTTAATTTTTTTTATTGTCCTCCTTTTTCACATTTTCTCCCATATTTACACCCATCAACAATAAACAATAATCAGTAAGATATGTCAATCCCCATAATAACAACAATCCCATCCGCCCACCAACCCCCAAACATCAGCCCACATGTTTACATAAACAAATGACAAAAAGGAATCGGGGATTACCCGTAGTCACCCTTAATCTACACAGCTCCCCCCCCCCCCCCCCCCCCAACCAACGCCGTCCAGCCTCTGACAGAGTACCGTACATGATATCCCAGAGTTGTACCCCCCCCCCCCCCCCCCCCCCCCCCAAGTCTCCAGCTCCTCCCGCCCACTGCCTCTTGTAAAACTCCTCCTCCCAACCTATGTTCCTTCCCCCAACTTTCCACCCCGGCTAGACCACTCGGACACTGTTCTGCCAGGCTCCGATGGCCTCAGCCCCTCCCCCCACCTCACTCCCGTTCACTGGCCGGCTTAAACCGGCCAGCGTGGAGGCCCCCGCCTGGGTCCCTTTTCCCCCTTGCCCGGCCCTAGGAAAGCCCAAAGATCCCCTTTTAGCACACAAACCCCGCATATCCACCTACACCCCAAAGAGCCCTCATTTTGAGTGAAAGTCCTGTCCCTTCCCTTGTCCAAATATATACAACATTGGCTCCTTTAGCCTCTACACCCACGCGCAGTGATGCAAAAAAGAAGAAAATACAGTCATGAGGTTACATCGGCACATGGCCATTCCTCAATTTGTCAGTTCTGCCACAGTCCTTCTGCCTTCGCAAACTCTTCCGCTGTTCCAAAATAAAAGTCCCTGAGCTTATAAGTCACCCTCAGCTTCGCTGGATATACAATGCCGCACTGCACCTTGCTAATGATCACCGTGCTGCAATAACGTCTCCTCCATTTCCTTCAGCGCCTCTCCTTGCTCTCGCACCTCCGCCACTGCGCTCGCCACCGCCGTCATCACCGGGGAAACCGCCTCCTCCACCAGCGCACTTAAAACCTCCCTCATCTCCTTCCTCACCGTCTCCATGCATTTCGCAATCTGCGCCAACTGCTTTTCGAATTCCGCAGCCATCACCTTAGTTATTTCTTCAGCCGTAAGCACTGCGGCCTCCCCTGGTGCTCCAGCCTCCATTTTCTTTGCTGACCCCGCGGTGACCTTTCCACTCCCCAATGGACTTTCAGCCGCTTTTTTCACGCCCGTTTTTTTGCTGTTTTTTGACATCCTTTTCTGTGCGCTGTCTCCCGACTTTTAATGCCGTCGCTGGCCCTAGGACCGGGCGTTACTCCCCGACAATGCCGTTCCCGAACGGGAGCCCTCCAACGCGCGGCTGCCTCCCGCCCACCGTCACCGGAAGTCAGAATATATTTATTTTTGACGATCCTCCTTGACCTTTGTATGTCAGATAGATAAGAATGGCTTCCAAATGAGATACCAGGATCTTGGTAAGAATTTTGCAGTTAAAATTAGCGAGGGGAACAATTAATTGCCCATTCCCTTTGAGATATAGCAATGTGGCTACCTTAAGCTTATTATGGAGCATTAGTCTGGATATCCTTAGTATAGTAGAGAAGTATTGGAGCAGGTTTCTTACTTACAAAGTGCTGTGAAGCCATTGGTGTCAGGAGCTTTGGCTGCTGGAGAGAAAGTTAATAACCTTTGTATTTTTCATCCTCTCTCATCCTCTGTTCCTGAACAATTAAACCTCCCTTTCTTTCTCCTTCATACAATCTTGCAGGTTGAATATGAAATTAAGTCTATCTTCCTTGCATGCCGTATCAACTTCTTCATCTTCTAAGGAATTATTCTTCAAATATTTAAATCTTTGGGACTAGAAATTGGTCAACCTCACTTTTTGGGCGCTGGGGTCATGATTTGCAACCTGCCTATGCCCATTAAAATTAAAGTGGGCAACCCACAAACTTTGTGTGCCCATCTCATGTGAATGGTTGTGGTATTGACCTGAATAGCTCTGGCACTGCAGTCTGCTCGAGTGTTCCCTGCAGCCTGAGGGCACTACAGCTTTGTTTGCAGACCACGTGGTATAGCCAGCCTGCTGTTCTTAAAGGCAAGCTGCATCTTATAGGGGAGTTGTATAAAAAAATATCGATACAATGTAAATTATTGCAAAGTGAACACCAAGGCAGTTGGGGTGGGGGGGGGGGGGGCACACTGTGGATGCAGGTCTGGAGGCATTAGTGATGCAGGTACAGAGATGGAATGGGTTTATGATGGGGGATGAATGAGTGTGCATATCAAGATTGGAGGGCATGTCACACAACATCTTGTAACTATGAGGGCGCATGGAGGAGCCTGGCTCCATCTTGGCAGAGGGGATGGTAGAGCTTGCCCACTCTGCAGCCTGCTCCATGTGTTGAGGCACTGTTACGAATATCTAAGTTTGTATTCATATTTTCTGAGTGTATGACTTCTAATTGGGGAATTAATTTTAAATGTAGGGTAAATGATACACCTGGTTTGACAATCTTGTAAACAGACCTAACAGTACTTGCAAATTAAAGGGTGGCCTATGTTTGTTTAATAAGATCATAGTGGGAAGTATTGGAAACTAAACATTGAGCTTCTTTATGGGTACATGACATCTACAGTTGATTCAATAAGAAGTTTTAATTATTCATATTGTTTCCCAGAGCAAAGAGAATTGGAAGTAATTCATTTAAATCACTTATCTGGGACAACCCAGGCATGTCACTTTGCCATAGAAGATTCAGGGAGACATTTTTGGTTTTACCTGTGTGATTTCTTAAGTATTCAGTTGAAGACTGGGTCCAGAGCAGCTCGGACGAAGCAGAGAGAGTCTGCCTGAAGGTGTGGACCATGAGCAGACGGCTATGAAGAACCAGGGTGTTTCTGATTTCGGAGTGACTAAGCAAGAGGGCAGTGAGGCCCATGCTTGAGCTAGGGAGTCCACAATTGAGTTGAAGGGAGCAGCCAAGTAGATTCTTAGTGAAAGGAACGCAAGAAATCCTATATATTGGGGAATAGTGAGAATCAAAGTGAATTCCTGACAGCTGTGGCACACCTTGATTTAGTCCCGGGAGAAGTGAAGTAATCTACATGATCCTGTAAAATGTAGGAGAACTCTTGTGTGGAAATAGCTTATTAGTGTTAGAGAGTGTTCTATTGAAATTTGTGTTTAATAGTAGGTGTTTACGAAGTATAGTGTTAAGTTTGAAGTACTTGTTTTGTTTAACTCTTGTACAGTAAAGGTTTTGTTTGATATGTGAATCTTGTGGCATGATTCAGTAAATAACCGGGAGTTCAGGTTTATTTTTAAAAGGTGCTCGTCTACTGAGATGATAACCGCCATTACTGCAGCTTTGGTGTAAGCAAGTCAACTGCTGCTCTCATCCCTGAGAAGATGTTGCAACATTCTCTTGCAAATGCAGGAATTCGCCTAAATACTTCCCAAAAACACTCTAGGATAATTCTAGATCCTTTAAAGTAGCAAACGTTCCAAAACTTTAATTTAACCTACAATCATGGTGCATTCCCCTTGAGTAAATAACAGAGACATTGCCTGGACATTGTCATGCCCAAATTTAGGATTTTGGCATGACATCAACCAGTTGGGCTGTGAGACATCAGGATAGTTCCTAATCAGACCGTTCCAGCACATACATTCGACACACCTGTATTCACCCTGACTCGGGCAGAGTGCTGGATGGGTCACACGGGAAAGAGGTACGCCAGTAAAGTGGTGGCCCATGGCCTGAATTGCTATAGTCTGCAGGGGAACGTCTAGAACTACGTGTTTGGTGATGCATTTTTTGCCCAGATGAGGGCAAACTTTTCAAGGTGTATGAAACGGAGATCTGGAAAGTTCTATGCACCAAAATCCTTAGAGGGGTAAGGCACTTGAGGGGCGGGGGAGGGGGGTGCGCAAGGGGCCATCAGAGGCACTATTTGTGGCCACCACTGATCAAAAATGGTCTTTAACCAAACCCCCCCCCCATGGCCTCTAATATCTGGTGTCCCCCCCCCCCCAAGGATCTGCAGAGCTGACAGACAATCAGATTGGCTGGCAGCTCTCTAGGACAGGCCTCCTCCCAGATGGGGGAACGATGACCCACTCTGAATCAATTAAGGTTGTTCCAAGCCGGCAGCCGGATCCTAAGTCACCAGAATTAAGACTGACTTTTCCAGTCACCACATAAAATCCAGCCCAATGTTTCCATGAGTAAGTTGTACTTTTATTGTTTTGTTTGCACTATTGGAAAACCCTGAATGTTTGTCATGATTCCTAAAAAGCAATGGTATTGTGTAACTTTTAATAACTTTAAATAAAAATATTAGATTGCACAGTGACTTATTGCTGTATGTAATCTGTTAGCAATAAAACTTGAGTACTGACTTTGCTTTTAACTTTCAGATGGCGTTGACAGAACCTCTACCATCTAGAAGGTTGAACTACACCATTGCTGCTGGCTCTGAACCACAAAATGTAGCTGCAGGTTCAGACCACAGTTCACAAGTTCCAGTCCCATGCCCTAGACAGGGTCAACTGATGCCTTGTGTTATGTTTCTGCAAGCTGTAATGAACATATTTTTTGTGCAAGAGTCTGGATTGTTCCTGTATCACCAAAACCTGAAATATTATCAGGTCAAACAAAAATAATTCTGTCCATGAAAAAGGTTTTGCAGTGCAGCACTCCTAGATGCCTAATACTATAGAGGCATAATGTATGTAAGCAGAGCAGTTAGTGTAGGTATGGCAAATGAATGGGGAGACCTTTTGTAGTGATGAGGGAAGATTAAACTTGAAGCAACACAACAGCAGTTGGTTACATTTCTGTATTTTGAAAAGTTATTATTTTTTTTAAATCTATAAACTTGGACAAATGTGTGACCAAAAACAAAACAGATGACATGTAAGTTGTCTTTCGTATTCATTGCATCTAATTGGGGTTATTAAACTCTTTCCAGAGTTGAAGTACTATTGTCATGAAAGGGGATTTGAAATGAGTGATTTAAGTGTAACTAAAATAAATTTACATATTGTTTACATAAACATAAAGGGTACATAAACGTTTTCAGGTATGCCATTGTAATTTGTATTGTTAAAGCATTTTTCTTTCCTTCTGCAATAGCAGCAGGTTTGCTTTTCTGATTAGCAGCAAGACCATACTTCTAGGCGATACTTGGTCATTTTAAAAGAAATTGTAAATGTAAGTGCTAGTCCTAAATAGGTACAAATGTTTAAAAATGATGAAGTGAGAAGAGGATTTGGAATGTTGTTGAATGCTGGAGACTTGAGTAATATGGTAAGAGGAAACTTAATCGGCCTTGCAGTTTGTTTAACTGTCGGCAGGTATGCTGCTTGCTCTTGTTTTGCTTTAGATTTTTGCCCCTCCCCCCCCCATCCAAAAAGCCTTATATCTACAGTTAAAGCAAAATTGATGCAGTATGCAAGTTGCCAGATACTGCATGTTTTTCCTGCCCCTTCCGTAAACTACATACCCAAAGTAAGTTCAAATATCTGCAATCTAGAGCTTCAGCATCTGAGTGAGAGACAGTCTAATTTGATGATTAGAACAATATATAAGGAAAAGAAAAGGCAAGTGCTGAGAAATATTGGAAGGAATGAGATGAAAGTGAATACAAATGGATATAGTATTGTCAGAAAGGGAGTTGGAAATGCAGTATTATAATTTAATTTGGTGAAAGTGTTATACATAATGCATTTATGTTTAAACGGTGAATGCAGCTTCAGAAAAGGTAATGCAACTGCATTCACATTAACACATGCTGTTTAACTAGAGTCCTAAAAGTATTTACAAATCAGAATTGATATTTATTTCTCCACTGATTTATAGATGCAGAGGTTATCTATTAATTAGATGTATTATTTTAGATATGTTATGTATTAACTTGCTATGGCTGGTAACCATGAGTATGTCTCAAAATATTAACATCCATTTAGTTAATTTTTTAATATTGCTTATTACTATTGACAAGGTATAGGTTAAATATTTACATAGCAACAAACATTTGTTTTGCTAAGAAGTGCTGTCTAGTGAATTAATTTTAACATGTGGCTTCTGTCTTGAGAACACTGACACCATTCTCTGTTCTTCTGTTGAGTCCTGTATTGACTGCAGGTATAGAGCTTGATTAATACTATCCTATGTAAAATGAATTATTTATGAAATGATGATTGCATGCATATAAGGCTGTGAAGTCAAATATCTAGAAATAAAGCGGCAGTGCCTTTCCTTTTGTATCTTCCACCTACCCCAAGTGTTAACTGTTTTATACAGTGCAAGGTAGCACTACCAATACAAAAACAAAGGTGATAAGACATATTCTTGATATTTATAGTCTTTGTTTTTGTTTTGTTAAATTTTTGTGCACACAGGATATCTCTGCAAACCCAGCACAAAGTCTGGCCTAGTAACTGTTTTGAATATGTTGGAAGTGCTTAACAACTTCTGGACATGAAAAAACAAGGTTGAAGAGCCACACACAACATTTATTCTACTGTAGTTAGCTGTGCCAGAAATTGAGGTTTTCTGTGATTTCTGCCAGGTTGCTGTGGTGCCTTTAAGAGATTGTGGCTGGAATGCAAGACATAAAATAGTGAAGATATTTTAAAAGTTCTGTATATTTTCAAAGGCAGGTCTTGCAATAGATGTGTGTGCACTATGTATAAAACACTAAATAAAAAATTTTAATTGTTTTGTACAAGTCACCAAAATTTGCTATGGTGGCTTTTATTTTTTGTATTTCTTTATCTTGATTCAGAAAATAGTGAATGTTTATTCCTCTGGGAGGAATAGGAAGCAACAGCAACGCTAACAGTAATGACCTGGATACTTCCTCCCTTTTTTATTATATTATACCCTATATATTTATGAGCAGTTTTGTTGAAGAGTTCAATGTAGAACTTCTCCTCTTTAAAATACACAGTCCCTTATTGCTTTTTTTCCTTTGTTGCATGTGAGGCAGAGGCAACCCCTCATTGTAAATGCATGCATGCTTATGTTCCTGTTGCCCTCTGTAAAGAAGGTAGTGTACAAGAAGTATGTTTCTTGCATAGTTACTGCTGCACATAAATGCATATTTTTACAGTTTGTCACCTTATGGAAAAAGCACGTTTGTTACATGTTAAAGCTTTATGACAAACACTAATATGTTTTACTTGCTGTTCTTTGCAAGTGTATAGTTTTCAAATGTTCTTGTTTAAAGTTACCAATGAATTACTCTTGTGACTTAAACAGCAAATTTGCTGCAATGTATTTATTACTCCCATTTCTGTCACTTAACTAAAATGATGGTTATTTCATATCAGCATTATATTGAAAGTGAAGGGAGATGATTAATACAAGTTTTTGTAACACTGGTGTATGTGTCTTTTTTAACTGCAAAAATAAAATACACACACCTAGTTTGACCATTGCATAAAGCTTTTATCTTCAATGTATTATGAATCTGTCAAGCAGTTGAAAGAAAAAATGGATAGAAAGCATAAGGACAACATATGTATTTTTCACCCCTTGTTCTCTTTCCATGTCCAACATCACTTTTTCATCAAGCAGACAGCAGGAAAAACTACTTTCCTCTTATGTCATCTATAAGCAGATAAGCTAGAACAACCCAGGTTGACTTGGTCATCAAATCATTTCTTAATTTTGCTTATTCTTTCTTTCTATGTTTTCTTACGTGCTTATGTTTCATTCTGTGTATCCTTTGGAGAACATTTACAATGTTTAAGACTGCAAATAAGCCTCCATGTCATTGAGAATAAGTTGGATGATGGTATTCTTCGAATTTGCAAATATGCCTACAAGACTGAATTCACCATTCAATTAATGGTAAAGTGAAATATTCCTTTTTGACTGAGCTTGTTAGATAACAACTTGGGTGGAAGGGTATGTTAAATCCTATGAAGGCATGTTTGATTTCCAAATGCTAATCACCTGAGTGATAATTCTCACTTTGCATCGGATCAATGGGTTTTCCAGGTTTCCTGGTGAAACGAGGATGAATAAACAGCAGCAAGTTAGTGCCAATTAAATTTTCAGCACTCCGCTTCTCTTATATCTAGCAGGGAAAGGATTTGTTCACTGCATTTGCTGCAGTGTTACTGTCTACACTTTGGAGGCTTTCCGTATTACATCAGGATGTGTGCTGATTTATGTTGACTTAGATTGGACCTGAGATGAGGATTGATGAGCAACGGTACTTGTACAGCTGGCGGGAGTTTGGGGGGGGGGGGGGGGGGGGGGAGGGAGGGAGGGAGGGAGGGAGGAGAGAGAATGCGTGTTGGGGAAGCTTTTTTGGCTAAGATAAGCATGAGGTCAGATGTAGTGCCTGGATCTGGTATGTGTAGTGGGGACCATGAATTGGATTCAATTTGAATTGGTTTTTGGATCAGGCAAGGAGCTGGATTAGGGGGTTGCCCCTGTCCACACTCTGAGCTCTGGCTTTGTAACTCTGATAAAGTAATAAACAGTTTTTAAATAAACCAAAAAGTGGACGACAAGTAGAAAATATATTTCCTTGACCTGTTTGAACACAAGTGGTTCAGGCTGTTATGCTAGGTGTTGAACATCTGAAACCTAGAAGGCCTGCTGTCTGAGGTGGTCATCTGTTACCAGTGGCTGTCACAATGAGTTAATGCTGAGTATTAGCAAAAGCAGGTTGGAAACATTCATTACAATTAGTAGTTTAAACAAGATACTAACTGAATTTTAAAAGATTAAATACTTTTTAACCTGAGACATGTTTCTTGCAATTCTTATGGCACTTCATGGATAGAATTTTACATCTCACAGGCGCGCCTTCAGTGGTGTTGAGAGTGCATCCTGCCCTCCGTGCATTCGTGCCATATTTCACTCGGTGGAACGGGCGCTGCCTGGTGATAATTAGAGGACGGTTAAAACCCCAGTCAACGTTACCAATGCGATATTAAGCTCGACGCACATGCAACATGGGTGGGTGGCCCAACCATAACTGATGGTTTTAATTCCCAGAACAGGAGAAAAGGTGCCTGCTGCCTGCAGTGACTGAGGAGTTAGGTGCTTGTACGGAGTGACATGGTGTTCTGTCGTGTGGAAGGTGTATTTTGCATGTTGGGTTCATCAGAATATTGAGCTCTAAGGAGTTTAATGTTAGCTGGCACCCATTGTGCATGGGTGAGCCCCATTAGCTGATCTGCCCATGGGTATTGTGTACTGGCGGGGAACACCTCCTGAGGTGGAGGAGGGGGATCAAAGATTGAGGAGGCATGGTAGCTTCAGCCTCTGGTCCGCCCCCCTCCCTTCCCCTGCCCTCAGGCAGAGGTCCATGGAGAGGATGGCCAGGGCCATTAGGGAGGGGAGGAAGACTCCAGTACCGAGGTCCCAAGGTGTACGGGGAGATGACCGAGGTCCAGTGCCGCAGGAGGCTCCAGCTTTCAAGAGAAGCAGTTACGAGCCAGATGATGAGGCCTGAGCTTCCAATAGCGTGGTACCAGAGAAGGAAGTTGTACCCTATTAGATAGAAACATATTAAAAAGAGTAGCAAGAAATATAACAATAGATTTAGAAGGCATGTAAGTAGGCACAAAATTGGAATAACGTTGAAGAGCTAAAAACATAAATGTGGAAATGTGATGTGACTATAATGGAAACAGGGCTTAAAATGTCACTTATTGAACACTTAATATTCATGTGTTCGGTAAACATACAAAAGGAAGGTGCAGTGACTACGAATCTGAGATGATAATGTTGGAAAGAAAGAAAGAGGTAAGGACAGAATCCAGAGTGGTGATATTTGGAGACATTTTGATGGAGTGAGGAGGAAGTTCTGAAAAGTATTCAGGAAGAGGGTAGTGATGTGAGGAATGACGAGAGTGTGACAGGAAGGACTAGAGAATGCAGTAGCAAGTAGGGTCATAGTTGCTCCAAATTATAGAAATACACTAAAGGCTCTTTATCTGGATGCTGCCTGTATTTTTGATGAAATGGAATTGATAGCACAAACAAATAAATGGGTATGATATGAGCCATTACAGAGACATGGTTGCAAAGTGACTATGGTTATGAACTGAATATTCAAGGGTATTTAACATTCCAGAAGGGTAGGAAGAGAGGTGACTCTGTTGATATTGGAAGAGATTAATGAGCATCGACCTTGGCTCAAAAGATCTAATGTGGAGATGCTGGCGTTGGATTGGGGTGAGCACAGTAAAAAGTCTTACAACACCAAGTTAAAGGCCAGCAGGTTTGTTTCGAATTACTAGCTTTTGGAACACTGCTTCCTCCGGTGAATGAAGAGGTGGGTTCCAGAAACATATATAGACAAAGTCAAAGATGCAATACGATACTTTGAATGTGTGTCTTTGCAGGTAATTAAGTCTACAGGTCCAGACGGGGCAACTGGAGAGAGGGACAGGTTAAAGAGGTGTGAATTGTCTCAAGCCAGGACAGGTGGTAGGATTTTGCAAGCCCAGGCCAGATGGTGGGGGGGCGAATGTAATGCGACATGAATCCAAGGTCCCAGTTGAGGCCGTACTCGTGTGCTAAACTTGGCTGTACGTTTCTGCTCGACGATTCTGCGATTGTCGCGCATCCTGAAGGCCGCCTTTGAGAACACTTACCCGAAGGTCAGAGGCTGAATGCCCTTGACTGCTGAAGTGTTCCCCGACTGGAAGGGAACATTCCTGCCTGCTGATTGTCGCACAATGTCCGTTCATCCGTTGTCGCAGCGTCTGCAAGGTCTCACCAATGTACCACACTTCGGGACATCCTTTCCTGCAGCGTATGAGGTAGACAACTTTGGCCAAGCGTATGTACCACATACCTGGCATGTCTTGCAGAGATTGCCATGGCAGGGTTGTGTGGTGTCGTGGTCGCTGTTCTGAAGGCTGGTTAGTTTGCTGCAAACAATGGTTTGTTTGAGGTTGCGCATTTTGAAGGAAATAGTGGGGATGACCTTGGCAAGATATTCGTCTTCATCGATGACGTTTTGAAGGCTGCAAAGAAGATGTCGTAGTTTCTCCGCTCCGGGGAAGTACTGGACGACGAAGGGTACTCTGTCGGTTGTGTCCCGTGTTTGACTTCTGAGGAGAT
Source organism: Scyliorhinus torazame (assembly GCF_047496885.1). Classification (NCBI taxonomy): domain Eukaryota; kingdom Metazoa; phylum Chordata; class Chondrichthyes; order Carcharhiniformes; family Scyliorhinidae; genus Scyliorhinus; species Scyliorhinus torazame. Next base: position 321,897,423 of record NC_092708.1, on the reverse strand, counting down.
CGGTGCGTTTTTTTTTGCTGTGGCGCATTGGAACTGTCAAATCAATGAGTCGAGTGCCATATCCCGTTCGTATGAGGGCATCTTTCAACGTTTGTAGATGGCTGTTGCGCTCCTCCTTGTCTGAGCAGATCCTGTGTATACGGAAGGCTTGTCCATAGGGGATGGCTTCTTTAATGTGTTTAGGGTGGAAACTGGAGAAGTGGAGCATCATGTGGGCTTGCAGTAAAGCGAAGTGCTGAGGTGACCGTCCTTGATGGAGACGAGTGTGTCCAAGAATGCAACTGATTTTGGAGAGTAGTCCATGGTGAGTCTGATGGTTGGATGGAACTTATTGATGTCATTGTGTAGTCGTTTCAGTGATTCTTCGCCGTGGGTCCAAAGAAAAAAAATGTCATCGATGTATCTGGTGTATAACGTCGGAGTTTGCACATTCTCCCAGTGTTTGCGTGGGTTTCACCCCCACAACCCAAAGATGTGCAGGTTGGTGGATTGGCCACGCTAAATTACCCCTTAATTGGAAAAAAAATTTGGGTACTCTAAATTTATTTTTAAAATATTTTAAACTTCACCCCCAAAAGTAACAGCTTACAATTACCCCTGAAACAATCCTACTCAATTCCCCATTAATCATCAAGAAAAGAAACATAAGCTCTCAATCCATTTTTATCAGCAGAATAATACTTGTTTCCCAGGAACAGATTTTGGCTCATGTTAGAATCCCTTCAGACTCTGGCTGAATGTCTTTAAATCGCTGCTTCAACTGGGTTGATTCAGCCTCTTCTTTGCCTTCTGACAAGACTTCTCTGCTTTAAAATATTATTCTTTTTTAAAAAAACTATTCTACTGGGAAAGGAAACTGCCTTTACGCTCTCCAAATGCTTTCTCAAAATCTCTCTGATTCTCTTAGAACTCCACCCAGCAATGACATTATCTCTCCCAAGCCCACCCAGCAATGACAATCTCCCAAGGCTTGGACTGAAAGCACATTAACTCCACAAGGATTGGGCAGCACGGTGGCGCAGTGGATTAGCCTTGCAGCCTCACGGCACCGAGGTCCTAGGTTCGATCCCGGCTCTGGGTCACTGTCTGTGTGGAGTTTGCACATTCTCCCCGTGATTGCGTGGGTTTCGCCCCCACATCCAAAAAATGTGCAGGCTAGGTGGATTGGCCCCTTAATTGGAAAAAAAATGAATTGGGTACACAAAATAACTCCCCAAGGACCATTCTCAGTCAAACCACAGCTTATTAACCCAGACTGAAAAACATTCGGTGGTTAATTTCACCTTGTGGTTCCTGAAAGCTCCCAGGCACTGCAAAAGTATTATTTTTAAGAAAAACATGACCACTGCAGTCAAACACAGTATAAACCCAGGCTTTTAACACTTAATTGCCCAATACTTAGAATCCAATATTTTGAAAAATGTTGCAGTCGTCACAGTTGCATCCTGCTGTCTGAAAAATAGCCATCTATCGCAGCTCACTTTTTTCTGTCCTTGGGCCAATTCTTTACATATGAAATATCTCTAAATATTTACCAGTGTTATCTAATATTCTACCTTTTAACCCATTTACCCAGTCAACATGGTCTTCATACAATTGTAATTTATTTATTCACAGGATGTGGGTGTCACTGGCTATGCCAGTATTTATTATCCTTGAGGTGATTATGATAAGCTGCTCTCTTGAACTGCTGCAGTATATGTGGAGAGCGCTGTTGGGAAAAGAGTTCCAAGATTTTGACCCAGTGACTGAAGAAACAGAAATATAGTTCCAAGTCAGGATGCTCTGTGGTTTGGCGGGAACTTGCAGGTGGTAATATTTCCAGGTACCTTCTGCCCTTGCCCTTCGAGGTGGTAGCGGTCACAAATTTTGAAGGGGACTTGATGAGTTGCTGCAGTGCATTTTGTAGATGGTACATACTGCTGCCGCTATGTGTTGGTGGTGAAGGGAGTGAATGTTTAATATGGTGATGATGTCCCCATTAAACGGGCTGCTTTGTCATGGAGGGTGTTCATCAGCCTTCTTAGTGCTTTTAAATTTTTTTTTAGATTACCCAATTATTTTTTTTACAATTAAGGGGCAATTTAGTCTGGTTAATTCATCTAACCTGCACATCTTTGGGGTGTGGGGGTGAAACCCATGCAGTCACGGGGAGAATGTGCAAACTCCACACAGACAGTGACCCGGGGTCGGGATCGCATATGTCCTTGAAGGTGGCTGGACATGTGTGTTAGCAAAGCATTTAGGACGCTGGGCTTCATAAATAAAGGCATGGAGTGCAAAAATGGAGAACTTGTGCGAAACATTTATAAAGGCCATAATTATAGTACTGTCATCCAGAGTGGCACAGTGGCTCAGCGGTTAGCACTGCTGCCTCACAGCTCCAGGGACCCGGGTTCAATTCCGGCCTTGGGTGACTGTGGAGATTGCACTCTCCCCGTGCCTGTGTGAGTTTCCTCCCGTTTCCTCCACAGTCCAAAGAAGTGCAGGTTACGTGGATTGGCGATTCTAAATTGGACCCTAATGTGCAAGTTAGATGGGGTTCCGGGGATAGGGCAGGGAAGTGGACCTAGTTGGGGTACTCTTTCAGAGAGTCGTGCAGACGCGATGGGCCGAATGGCCTTCTGCACTGTAGGAGTTCTATGGTTTCATCCCACACTTCAGGAAAGATAGGAGAGTCCTTGAGATAGCAGATTTACCAGAATGGTTCCAGGGATGCCCAAAGGTTAGGTTGGAGAATCTGGGGTTGTTCGCTTCGGGGAAAAGAACATTGAGAGAAGATTTGATGGAAGTTTACAAGATTTTGATGAGTTTTGCTAAGGGAGACAAAGAAAATGGTGGCCCACAAAGCCATTGTTCAAAACGCTAGTAAGACAGGTAAATTAAATTGAAGATTTCCGCAAGGGCCTGCACGCCAATCATAGGTCGTTCTGCTTCACATTTGCTGCTGATGAATGAGGGGAGGGAGAGAACTTTCAGCTACCGGGATAGAGTGGGGAAATGGGACTATTGAGATTGATCTACAATAAGGTTAATGGTCTTCTGTGTCAAATTGATTCTATGGCTAACGGGGTAGATAAAGCGGAACCAGTAAATTTAGTTTATTTGGATTTCCAAAAGGCATTTGACAAGGTACCACTTAAAAAGTTATTAAACAAGAATTCATAAGTTCAGGCTAATAGATAGAGGATTGGTTAATGGTTAGAGAGTAGGAATAAATGGCATATTCAAGTTTGCAGGCTGTAACTGGTGGAATGCCACAGTGTTGAGGCCTCAGCTATTTACAATCTATATTAATGATTTGCATGAAGTTACCAAAAGTATATGCATCCATGTTTGCTGATGATACAGGCTAGATGAGACCATAGTCTGTGAGGAGGACATAAAGATGTTGCAACGGGCCACAGCGAGGTTGTTAGTGGGCAGGAAGGTGGAGCATTATGTGAGGATATTCACCTTAGCAAGTAAAATAGAAAAGCAGATTGGTTTTTAAATGATGATTTTTAAAAACATTTTGTTAAGTGATATTTGGCAGTTCTTGTACCAGAAACATGAAAGGTTAATCTAAAAGGTACAGCAAGCAATTAGGGAGGCAAATGGCATGTCGTTCTCTATTGCAAGGTGGCTGAAGTACAAGAATAAGAAGGTAAGCTGTAATTGTACAGTGCTTTGGTGAAAGCACACCTGGAGCATTGGCCACAGTTTTGGTCTCCTTTTTAATCACTAAATTGATTCCTGGGAAGAGAGTTGTCAAATGACTTTTTAAATTAATTGAGAAGAGATTGAGCCCATAATCTTTGAAGTTTAGAAGAATGAAAGCTGATTCCGTTCAAATTTATAAACTCTCCAGTGGGTGCTTGATAGGGGAAATGTTGAGATACTATGTGTCTCCCTGGTTGGAGAGTCCAGCACTAGGGGCACAGTTTTAAATGATCAACCCTTTATCCTGTGAACTGAGATGAGGGCGTCATTCTTCACTCAAGGTTTGAATCTTTGGCATTCCCTATCCTAAAGGGTTGTGGATGCTCCATCTTTGAGTATGTACAAGGCTGAAATCAATAAGATTTATGGACTTTCAGGCAATCACGACATATAGGGGTTGGGAGGGCAAGCAGAGTTGATATCAAGGTCAGCCATGATCTTATTGAATATCTTGGCAGGCTGGAGAGGGCATAGACCTACTGCTCCTATTATCGTCTTATTATCCCAATAAGGAGCCCAGGGCCTTGAGGAAAGGAAAAGGGGACAAAAAATAAAGCTGCACAGAAAAACTGAACGAATTGCGATATATTGATATTACAGCATCATCTGGCCCAGATTTGGCAGTGGTAATGACAGTGAAGCTGTCATCGTTTTCTCCCATTATTCTGCTGAAACTGAAAGGAAATCCAAAGGTAGTTGACAGTGACTCTACACGTTGTTAGATAGTGCACTATTGAGGGCTCCTTCGACTGCAATAAAAGAAAATCAATTGAATTGGAGACTTTTTTTAGTCTTGCTGTAAAAGCCCTTGAAATAATTACACCTTTTGTTTTGATTTGGTATAACTAGTTTTTTTAATGGTGTCCTGACCTCCTAATTATTGTTAAATACTCTGTGGCCCTGAAAGAGCCATGTTGTATTTATTGAACGTTCGATTTCTCCATTGTGATAAGAAATTTTACTTTTTATTTCTATATTTAGCTATCTTAAGCTCATCATAATCATCTACTTTGTCATTCAAATATTTATTTTCAAAGTAAAAGATTATAATGTTTTTACTTCTTGATCTGTGTTTGTGAGAATGCTTCCGTTAGCCTCCTTCTTAAGATCACTGTTGCTGCATCCCAGGCGTTCCCCTCAATTGGCACCAGATTTTAAATTCCATGGCATTTTTATTGGATAGTTTTGGGAGGGGGGTGGGCAAAGAGGAGTTGTTTCTTCTTTGACCGCAAAATTTGGACCATTAATTGTTTTTTTGCAATTCTTTTCTTGTAGTATATAATTTATTACACAGGATTGGGTAAGCTTCCTTCTCGAGGAGGAAAATATGAAGATTTGCCGAAGAGAAATTTCATTTTAGAATATTAGATGACTCCACTAGGGGGCAGAAATCCAATTGATCATATTGAATATCATTCAAGTTATGTTTTTAAAAAGTAAGATTCTCATTCTCTTACTATATTATGGTGTACCTGAATCAAAATATTGTTTTTTTTAAAAAAAAGGTTGGGTGGCATGGTGGTACAGTTAGCACTGTTACCTCGCTGCCCCAGGGACCGATTCCATCCTTGGATGACTTTGGAGTTTGCACTTTCTCCCCGTGCAGTGTGGGTTTCCTCCGGGGGCTCCGGTTTTCTCCCACAGTCCCGTAAAGGGTGGTTGGATTGGCTTTGCTAAATTTCCCCTTAGTGTCCAGGGATGTGCAGGTTAGGTTATGGGGTTACGGGGATAGGGCTGGATGGATGCGTGAATGGACATGGAAAGAGTGCTCTTTGAAAGGGTCAGTGGTGACTCAATGGGCCGAATGGCCTCCTGCAGTGTAGGGATTCTATGATTCTACTAGTGTTCACAGCACCCTAAATTCTAACTGACTTTTTCCAGTAATGCGCACCAAAAATATTCTTAATCACTGATACTTCAAACTATTATGGATAATCAAAACACTGCAGACGATTAGTCTATTACCTCACAAGGAGGAGGGAAGATCTAGAGAAACTTTCATTTTCTCCCTCCACAGGTACAGCTTCAATCATGATTATGTAATAATGGCTGTTTATTGATGAAACAACTAGAAATAGTTGGGTTGCAAAAGCTGGGCTGAAATACAGATGGCTGAAGCAAGATTCTCACCATCTCATGCTTACAGTTATGGAGCTCAGGCAAATCTGCGGAACTATATCCATGTTTGAAAAGTTGGCTGGATGATGCCCAAATCACACGGTCTATGAAGATCCTCAAAATACTGTATGAGCATAGGTGGAAATGAAGGCAAACACATCCTTGTGTTTCATCCTTCAAAACCATATAATATAATAATCTTTTATTGTCACAAGTAGGCTTATATTAATATTGCAATGAGTTACTGTGAAAAGCCCCTAGTCGCCACATTCCAGCGCCTGTTCGGGTACATCGAGAATTCAGAATTCTCAGCTGGTACAGGAATTGAACCCCCTTGACCTTGTTCTGCACTATAATAATAATTACTTATTGTCACAAGTAGGCTTCAATGAAGTTACTATGAAAAGTCCCTAGACACCACATTCCAGCGCCTGTTCGGGGAGGCTGTTACCGGAATTGAACCCATGCTGCTGGCCTTGTTCTGCACTACAAACCAGCTCTCTGTGTCTACCAGTCTTCAGCAGGGCATGGCAGTAGACCAATCAGTAAAGTCAAATAAATAAATACTCATTTATTCACTGAGCCATGAGGCTCTATGTTGGCACAATTAGAATCATTGAAGTTTTTGTTCTTTTGCTGCTAGCTTGCAAAGTCCCAGATTCAGATGAAGTGCAAAGCCTTTTCTTGTCAGCTTGGATCTTGTATGTCTCTCTTGTGGGGGCCATGAATTGGCTTCAATTTTAAATTTAATTGTTTTTTTGGAGCAAGCAATGAGATGGATTAAGGGTTTGTTCTGTCCACTTTGCGCATTGGCTTTGTAACTTTAAGGATGGAATAAAAATTCATTAAAAACACTGACCTGAAGACTCTTCAGACTGAGTTGTTTGAGAAGAATAAAGGGTTAGGATGTCTCCGACATATCCAGGACAAGCTAAAGAAACAGCAGAGAAAAGATGGCTGCTTATGCAAACAGCAGAGTTGAGCAGCATGAAACCACGGTGAAGAAACTTAGTCTGCGAGTGGGAGAGTTAAAAATAGAGCTGGCCCAGGCAGACGATGAGCTGGATGAAGCTCACTACCAGGCCAGGAGCTGCAGAGTTCATTGGATGAGCAGTCGGAGAACCTGTAGTTACAGCTGGAGTACTTTCAGACCAGACTGAGGAGGCAGCAGGACCCTCTACTGGTTGGGAAGAGGAGCTTGCGTTTTGGTCCAGATGACCCCAGTGAGACCAAGTGATTTTGACGATGATTCTGAGCAGTTACAGCTGCATGTTCCACAACAAGGGGAAGAACAGCGAGTGAATTGTCAGCCTCTTTGTGTAGCAAAAGGATGGGTTATGGAGGGGAAGCTATCAATAGTGTAGGGAAATACAGGGTTAGAATATGATTCACTTCAAACAGCTGTCACTAGCAAATGGCGTACACTTTATAAGATATTTGTACATTTAACAGATCAGTAAACTATAAATTTGGATAGAACTACTGCCTCAAGGCACCGAGGTCCCAGGTTCGATCCCAGCTCTGGGTCACATTCTCCCAGTGTTTACGTGGGTTTCGCCCCCACAACCCAAAGATGAAATGAAAAATGAAAATCTCCTGTTGTCACGAGTAGGCTTCAATTAAGTTACTGTGAAAAGCCCCTAGTCGCCACATTCCGGCGCCTGTTCGGGGAGGCTGTTACCGGAATTGAACCCATGCTGCTGGCCTTGTTCTGCACTACAAACCAGCTCTCTGTGTCTACCAGTCTTCAGCAGGGCATGGCAGTAGACCAATCAGTAAAGTCAAATAAATAAATACTCATTTATTCACTGAGCCATGAGGCTCTATGTTGGCACAATTAGAATCATTGAAGTTTTTGTTCTTTTGCTGCTAGCTTGCAAAGTCCCAGATTCAGATGAAGTGCAAAGCCTTTTCTTGTCAGCTTGGATCTTGTATGTCTCTCTTGTGGGGGCCATGAATTGGCTTCAATTTTAAATTTAATTGTTTTTTTGGAGCAAGCAATGAGATGGATTAAGGGTTTGTTCTGTCCACTTTGCGCATTGGCTTTGTAACTTTAAGGATGGAATAAAAATTCATTAAAAACACTGACCTGAAGACTCTTCAGACTGAGTTGTTTGAGAAGAATAAAGGGTTAGGATGTCTCCGACATATCCAGGACAAGCTAAAGAAACAGCAGAGAAAAGATGGCTGCTTATGCAAACAGCAGAGTTGAGCAGCATGAAACCACGGTGAAGAAACTTAGTCTGCGAGTGGGAGAGTTAAAAATAGAGCTGGCCCAGGCAGACGATGAGCTGGATGAAGCTCACTACCAGGCCAGGAGCTGCAGAGTTCATTGGATGAGCAGTCGGAGAACCTGTAGTTACAGCTGGAGTACTTTCAGACCAGACTGAGGAGGCAGCAGGACCCTCTACTGGTTGGGAAGAGGAGCTTGCGTTTTGGTCCAGATGACCCCAGTGAGACCAAGTGATTTTGACGATGATTCTGAGCAGTTACAGCTGCATGTTCCACAACAAGGGGAAGAACAGCGAGTGAATTGTCAGCCTCTTTGTGTAGCAAAAGGATGGGTTATGGAGGGGAAGCTATCAATAGTGTAGGGAAATACAGGGTTATGGCGTACACTTTATAAGATATTTGTACATTTAACAGATCAGTAAACTATAAATTTGGATAGAACTACTGCCTCACGGCACCGAGGTCCCAGGTTCGATCCCGGCTCTGGGTCACATTCTCCCCGTGTTTACGTGGGTTTCGCCCCCACAACCCAAAGATGAAATGAAAAATGAAAATCTCCTGTTGTCACGAGTAGGCTTCAATGAAGTTACTGTGAAAAGCCCCTAGTCGCCACATTCCGGCACCTGTTCGGGGAGGCCGCTACAGGAATTGAACCGTGCTGCTGGCCTGCCTTGGTCTGCTTTAAAAGCCAGCGGTTTAGCCCAGTGTGCTAAACCGGTGCAGGGTAGGCGAATTGGCCACGCTAAATTTATTAAAAAGACTATAAATTTACTATAATAGTTATATTTAGAGAATGAAAAAAAAAAGACACTGAACGGAGCTTGCCTGCACAGAAGAGACCCTTCAGCCCATCGAGTCTGTACCAATGCATGAAAAACACCTGACCTGCCTACCTAATCCCATTTGCCAACATGGCCCAGTGCCTTGAATGTTAAGATGTGCCAAGTGCTCATACAGGTACTTTTTAAAAGGATGTGAGGCAACCTGCCTCTACCACCCTCCCAGAAAGTGCATTCCAGACTGTTAACACTCTCGGAGTAAACATGTTTTTCCTCAAATCGCCCCTAAACCTCCTGCCCCACCTTGAACTCTTATCTGCCCCCAACCCACCCTGCTAATGCCCCTCATAAGCTTGTCCACCTCGATCAGGTCACCCCTCAATCTGCTCTGCTACAACAAAACCAACCCAAGCCTATCCAACCTCGCTTCAGAACTTAAATGTTCCATCCCAGGCAGCATCCTGGTGAATCTCCTCTGCACCCCTTCTAGTGCAATCATATCCTTCCTATAATGTGGCGACGAGAATTGCACACACTCCAGCTGTGGTCTCACTAAAGTTCTATACAACGCCAACACAACCTCCCTGCTTTTGTAATCTATTCCTCGATTGATAAAAGCAAGTGCCCCATATGCCTTTTTCGCCATCTAAGAGAAGGCAAAAGCTGAGATGATGAAAATGGAAGCATTGGCACCGAATCAGCATTACACACTGACTGACCCAAACTCTGCATACTTCTGACACTCTCCAACACCTGTACTAACTCCCTCACCAAAACGGCATCCAATGAGTTATAAAGGAGGCGTGGACACCATTCTGGTACCACAGCTGCACTATTTGCGCTATATCTATGGCCCTATGGAGCTGAATTTTGCAACCATTATGTTAACACCATTCATGGTCTCACCTCAATTTGTAACATTTTGATGAAACCACGATTGTCGTAAAAATCTATCTGGTTCATTAATATCCTTTAATCTTCCATCCTTACCTGGTCTGGCCTACATTCAGTGACACCCATATCCCATTAACCCAACTCAGGCCTCTTTTGTAACCCTCCACTCCCTCTCACCATTACTCTTCCATTAGCAATTACCTCTTTAAATCTCCCTGCTTCTATAAAGTCCTCTTTATAACTCATTTTAATACTCACCTCTTTGAGCAGGCACCAATCCTAATATCTGTTCCTTTAGTATTGATTTTTGTCTTGTTACCCTACTGTGAACCACGATGGGACATTATTCTATATTACTGCCACAATATAAATCCAAGTTGTTGTAGAGAAGCAAATGTTTCACACTTTTATCTGGGCTTTACATACCTAATTAATGCTTTAATCAGATTTGCTTGTAAACTGCTGATTCACTAGCAGATCACAACACCCAACAGGTTTTGTGCAAAGCTGACCTCCCCCATCCCTGCCTCATGAACCAGAGTGAGACAGCCACCATCTTCACATTAAATCAGATCAAAAGCATTAAATAATCCAAAAATATCAAGGGAAGAACATTTCACAATGTCATAGTTTAAAATAAAACAGTTAAATTTCCACAAAGAAATAAACTTTAGGATGGTCAACTCATTGAAATTTTTAGGTTATAGTAGATTAAATTGGTAGTATCAATGATACTTTGTATAAACAAGGCATATTATATATACATTGTAATCTTTATTTGTGACTTTATTCAGTACAGTCCCTTATGCGCACTAAAATGAAATGCATTTCAAAAACGACAGAACAATTACAAAATGCGTGATTAAAACAAACATAGCCTCAGAAGATACAACAAAGTCCAAGGCCACGTTTTAATGCTAACAAACTCCAGGTTAATACACGACACCAGGGTTGCTCAGGACAACTTCCACGGAGTGTGGAATTCCACATACCTGAATTACATGTTTTTCCCTACCTCAAACAGAAGGAACTTGTTTAGAGCAAATTTGTATACAAATCAGGTCTGCTATCTAGTTAAATAGATCAATTAAAAACATCCAGTTTTCCCTACACAAAATTGCACATCAACATTGAGCAATGCAGAATACAGTAGTATTCACTTGGGCACTGCAGGGTGCTATAATGTCACACAGTCAGTACATGAAAATATAATTTACTTTTAAAATAAAGGATTATCACTGCACAATAGAGTACACATTTAAGTAAATACACATTAATAAAGAGACATACACTTAAATGTTACATGGAGGATCATACATGTTACATGGAGGATCATACATCGATCATAAAACTTTTGTGGCATTCAGCTGCAACTTATCAAGAAATAATCTTACAGTAATCAGTGTATAATGCTTAATCCTTCACTCTGAACGTCATCACTTTCCGATGTGCTAGTAGTCAGTGCCTGTACCAAACCCTTGCTGGCTCAAAGCATGAATCAATTAGAGAGAAAAATTTCAGATTTTCCTTGTTGCAATAAACTACTTATATTAGTTGGGTCCTAAGTTGACATTTTTGTTGAGTAATCTGTTGGGAGCTATTTTTAAAAAGTAGACAAGAAGAAATTGCTTTCTTGAAGAAAAAACTAATCTTCAATCAACACCACCACAGATACACATTGCATTCTGAATCCTTAGAAAACACAGGACAGTATTCGATGCTTAAAGATAGTTATCTGTCTGTGTGGAGTTTGCACTTTCTCCCCATGTCTGTGTGGGTTTCCTCCTACAGTCCAAAGATGTACAGATTAGGTTGATCAGCCATGCTAAATTACTCCTTAGTGTCGAAAGATGTGCAGGTTAGACTGGTTACGGAGATAGGGCAGGGGAGTGGACCTAGGCAGGGTGCTCTTTCAGAGGGTCGGTGCAGACTCGATGGGCCCAACGGCCTCCTTCTGCACTGTATGGATTTTATAGTTCTATGATTCTGTACCTTAACAAAATATTTTTAACGAGCCAAATAGTCTCCTGTGCTAAACAATTCTGTGATTCTGTAAACTGGTGCATTCTCCATGGAAACACCTCCAGCAGAGACCACATGCCAACCAATCAGCACTCTCTCTTACAGTATTTTTGTTGATTTCCCTTGCATTGCATTCTTGTGAATGTTCTGACAAGTGCAAGACAAAAAGCTTCGACAATAAAAGCATTTTCACTGCGATGCTCAAGATCTGTACTATCAAACGACTAAATAGTTAATTTTAATACTTGCAAATAAACTTGGGAGGAAAATTATTTCTGCGGAATAGTTAAGCATTTAGTATGCATCATGTCTACAGACCTTGAAATAATTCTGTGCAAATATTAGTGTACAACTGCCTGTTGGGTTCCTCCAAATTTCTTTGCCTGCTATTTTAACACGGGCATTAACTTGGTCATGTTTAAAAGGTTTAACACCTCCATTAAAAAGCAGGCAACGAACGAATTCCATTCAAATGTGTTAAGCATGTTAATATTCACAGCACGCAATCTCAAAGTCCTACTTACACTCAGATTCTGCTAGATCTTTAGTTAACAATGACACATTTAAACACTGATAATTAAATATTTCATTAAATTGCCTTGCCACCAGGTAAATTAAATATCTGCATGGTACAAAGCATCAGATCCAGTAATTCAAGTTGTGTGAAAGACAGTGAAATTTGCCTAAGCAAAAAAAAAAAAGAGAAAATTACCTAAATTTGGTAATTCATATTTTTGCTGCAAAATAAGTAATTTTTTTTCAGTTAAATTCTCCATCCATCACTTGTAAATTAGTCAATATTAACAGAAAACTGCCAGGCACATGTATTTCCAGATTCTTTTCAGCATTCCTTGACCTATGCATGTCAACTTTAACCCAACTTGCCCCATGATTTTATCTTCTCCTCCTTCTGTGATAGCAGGTAAATAATTGTGTTTTTATTTCACAGAGGTTTGGGAGGCTATGGAATGAATCAGGGACCACGTTAACATTTAACAATGCGTGAGGCAGGTGATTTATAGGTGAATGGGGCAGATGTAGGATTATGACTCAGCATAAACATGAACACAAACCAGTCGAACCATTTCCAGTTTATAATTTAGCCAATGGAATGTTGAACTATGTTGCCAATCAGTATTACAGAAGTTAATGGACGACGTAGTTATACAATTCTCTTGTCAGGCTACATCTTTAGCCCTGTGCCAATTCTTGGTCATGGACGCAGAAAGGTGACAGAAGAGCCATGCTGTCCAATACATGGAATGGTCTCTTAGACCAAACAGTGGAGTCAAAAATCCTAGCATCATTAAGGACCAATTGGCCACCCTAATTTTAGAGACATTCTGGATGGATAAAGTCAGATGGCAGATTGACCTCCTGCATTCCTAATTATCTTTTGATAAATAAAGAAATCTCGATTTGATCAAGCTAAGGTACCGCCTTTCTGTACAGATTTGTTTACCCACTCTGAAGAAACGACAGTATTGCAAGGGTCTGGCTTGATCTGCTGAAATGAATTTACCAACGGAGTGGAGTCAGAACTCCATACATAAAGAATTCACCAGCTCCACACACTAGCAGCACTTTCACAGTCACCACTTCAAATTCTGCAGTTATCAACTCAAAAATCATCAGAAGCACTGTTCGATGCTGATAAGAAAAATAAATTAAATCTCAACCATGCAAGTGTGCACAATGTGAGATGAATGAAGCATTTAGCGAAAATTCAGAACCACTTGGAATTTTTCCCGGTTCCACTATCTGTTAGATGTGAAGAAGAAAGTATTTTAGTTGTTAGTTAATCACTATAAGTCCGTAGGTTTGTCTAAATGTTCTGAGAAAGCCGCCATTTGCTTTAAGTGCATCAAATACCAACCTATTGGTTACAAGGCATAAAAGCTGTGAAACTACAATATGGTATCGTTCTGAGAAATTCATTACAGCCACATATTAAACACTTTAAGGACAGAGACTGTTTGTTACAAGTATATTGGCGTAGCCCAACGTACATTCCTATTAACAATTTGATATTTTTCCATCAGTCTGAATCCTGAATCTACACATATGACAGAATACAAACTGGTAAAAACAATTAAAACATGTACTGCACATCTAAAAGCAGCCTGTTCAGGCCAGAGCACGGTTTTCAGTTTCTAATAAGAGTCAGAAACTCTTCACGGGTCTTTGGGTCTTCCCGGAAAACACCGAGCATAGTGCTGGTTACAGTTTTACTGTTCATCTTCTGCACTCCCCTCATCACCATGCACATGTGTCTGCAACATAAAAGATGATAGAAACAAGTTTGGTGACGGTATTCTCTACCTCATTTTTTTCAGACATTTCAGAATGGTCTGCTGCTTTCTGGGTTTGGAGCAACTTCATTTTGCACCCCATTCACAATTACAAACATCTATTTTCAATCAGCCTTCAGTTTATATTTAACTCCAAACTTCTCACGAGCACAGTCTTCCGAAACCAAGCCAGTGTTTTTCTAACCTCCAAATCCCCAGCCCAAGACTGAGCGCAGCCATCCAACCGTGGAGCTGTTTTGCCATTGTTCTACACCTCTGCTCTCCCCATTCCCATTGTCTTTTCCTCACCTCACTCTCCCTCCTTCAAAGTTACCCAGCCACATCAACTTCCCTGGATTCTCTCCCTCTCTTCCCAATTTCTCCTCTCCCACCTCCCCCCCCCCCCATCTCTTCTTCCCTCCTCACTGCTCTCTTCCAATTCCCCCCCCACCCCCACCCCCGTGCCCCATTCTTTCTCCATCCCGTCTTCTCCATCTCCTTCCTCACATTTCTACCATTCATCTGCTTCCTCCTCGTCTTCCATGTGGTTCAATTCAATTATCCTCCAGGTGAGTTCTTGCAGGGGGCAGCTACAGTCCAGAGGGCTCAAATGGCTTCCCTGTGTGCTGCAACCTTTCCATCGCCAAGGTTTACGTCAGATGTGTGATGGAATATTCTGACCCAGACGGATGAAGCTGCAACATAAAGAGCTCAGCATCCTGCAGGGCACAGCAATGTCCCAGCCTCATCACCCACTTCCTCCACCACTCACACGTTATGACTGCAGGACGTGCAAGCTAAAGAACGCACTGCAAAAATTCAGCTTCCCCCGGTCTTGTAACCTCTACCACTAAATACCACTGAGAATTACTGAAGCACCATTGATGCCAAATCCTCCTCCAAGACACATCCATTTCTTCTCTGCTGTTGGATAAATATCTTGGAATTACCTACCAATGCCGCAAGATAGTAGAAAAGAGAAGGCCCATCAATGCCTTCTCAGGAATATTAAGCCAGCCAATATATGTGGCCTTGCCAGCAGTGTCTATATTTGGTAACAAGAGTGCACCCACACCACATTCACATGGTTATAAGATTACATCGGGGATTGGATTTCAGTTTCATCTTGACATTCATTAATGCGTTCATTACCTCTAGGCTCGACTATTGCAACACACTCCTGGCTGGTCTCTCACATTCTACCCTCTGCAGAATGTCTTCCAAAACCCTGTTCCCTGCGTCTTAAATCACAAAAGACCCCATTCCCCTATCACCCCTATTCTCGCCAATTGGCTCCAAGTCAAGCACCGTCTTGATTTAAAATTCTCAACCTTGGTTTCAAAACCATCAGTGCTAGGGAAACGGCTAGAATATTATAACAGGTGTGATAGCCGGTCAGTTAGAAATTTATGACAGGATTGTGTAAAGTCTATATGGATTTATCAAATGGGAATAATGTTTGAAAAACCTGTTGGGAGATTTTTGAGGAGGCTAGAAGCAGAATAGATAAGGGAGGGCCAGTAGATGTGCTGTATTTGGATTTTCAAATGGCTTTTGATAAGGTCCCATGCAGGAGGTTAGTCAAGAGAATTAGAGCACGTGGGATTTGGGGTAACATACTAGCATGGATTGAGAACTGGTTAACACATAAAACAGAGAGTAGAAATAAATTAGTTATTCTCAGTTTGACAAGCTATGACTGGTGGGGTGCCACAAGGGTCAGTGCTTGGACCCCAGTTACTACAGTTTCTATCAGTGGCCTCATGTAATATTTCCAAGTTTGCCGATGACAAAATTAAGTGGCAATGTGAGTCGTGAGTAGAATGCAAAGAGGCTTGGAGGGGGATCTGGATGGGCTAAATGAAGGAGCAAAAGCACAGCAGGTGGAATACAATGTAGAAAATGTGAAGGGAAAACAAAAATGCAGATTATTTCTCGTGTGCGAGGTTGGGGCTGATACAGCTGAAGGTGGTGTATAGAGCGCACCTTACAAGGGCGAGGATGAGTCGGATCTTTGAGGGGGTAGAAGATGTATGTGAACGTTGCGGGGGGGGGGCGCAAATCACGTTTATATGTTTTGGTCCTGTCCAAAGCTGGAGGATTACTGGAAGGAGGTGTTTAGGGTAATCTCTAAAGTGGTGCATGTGAAACTGGACCCGGGCGTTCAGGAGGCCATATTCGGGGTGTCGGACCAGCCGGAGTTGGAAACGGGCGCCGAGGCAGATGTTGTAGCCTTCGCCTCGTTGATCACCCGAAGGCGGATCCTGTTAGGGATTAATCTCTCCACACTGTGCCCTGGCGTGGCAGGGGGACCTGCTGGAATTCTTGATGCTTGAAAAGATCAAATTTGAACCGAGGGGAAGGATGGAGGGGTTCTACAATTCATGGGCATTATTATGCACTTTCGAGAATTGGATCACATCGAACATTAGGGGGGTTGGGGCTGGGAGGGTTGGGGGGAGGGGGACTGTATGTGTTAATGGGGTCTATGAGTGATTCCTGATTCCTCTGTCATTTGTTTATGTTAACATGCGGGCTAATGTTTGGAGGGTTTGGTGGGATCGATGTTATTGATATGGGGATTGACATTACATTCGTTACTGATTATTTTTTATTGTTGGGTGTAAATTTGGGAGAAAATGTGAAAAAGGAGGAGAATAAAAAATTATTATTTTTCTTTTTTTTTAAAATGCAGATTATTTCATCAATTACGAGAGAAGTATTGCTGTCCAAAGAGACCTGGGCCTCCTGGTTCATGAGTCACTGAAAGCTAACATGTACGTGCAGCAAATGGCATGTTGGCCTTTATTGCAAGAGGACTGGAGTATAGGAGTAAAGATGTCTTGCTGCAATTGCATGGATCTTGGTGAGACCGCACCTGCATTGTGCAGTTTGCTCCTCTTACGTAAGGGAGGACATATTGGCCATCAAAAGTTCACTTAACTGATTCCTGGGATGATTGGATTGTCCTATGAGGAGAGGTTGAGGAGACTGGGCATGCATTCGCTCAAGTTTAGAAGATCGAGAGGTGATCTCTTGACAAGGTAGAGGCAGGGAGGGTGTTTCCCCAGGCTGGAGGGAATCTAGAATTAGGGGACACAATCTCAGAATCAGAGATAGGCCATTTAGGATTGAGATAAGGAAAAATTTATTCATTCAGAGAGTGATGAATCTTTGGAATTCTCTACTCCAGAGAAGCTGTGGAAGCTCAACTACTGAGTGTGTTCAAGACAGAGATCAATAGATTTTTACATAGTAAAGACATCCAGGGATATCGGGATAATGCAGTTGAGGTAGCAGATCAGCCATGATCTAGTCAAATGGCAGAGCAGGCTCAAGGGGCCTAATGGCTTACTCTGCTCCCATTTCCTGTATTCCATGGCCTCACCCCCTCCTCATCTGTGTAATCTGCTCCTGACCACAACCCTCTGAGAAATCAGCACTTCCCTAATTTTGGCCTCTTGTGCTTCCCCAATTTGAAATGAAATGAAAATCACTTGTCACAAGTAGGCTTCAAAGGAAGTTACTGTGAAAAGCCCCTAGTCGCCACATTCCGGCACCTGTTCAGGGAGGCTGGTACGGGAATTGAACCGTGCTGCTGGCCTGCCTTGGTCTGCTTTCAAAACCAGCGATTTAGCCCTGTGCTAAAAAATGTAAATGTCCCATTATTGGTTGCTGAGTCTATACCTGTCTATGTCTCAAAATCTGGAATATTCTCCTTTCACCTTCACTTTCCTCATTTAAGATGCTCCTCAAAACCAAACTCTTTGACCAAGCTTTTGGCAATCTGACCTAATGTTTCCTTATGTGGCTTGGTGCCATACTTCATAGTCACAGACTCCTATATTGGGCCTATGAAGCACCTTGGGACTGTTTATGTTAAAGGCGCCACATAAATATAGGCCGTCACTATTATTCCCAGCACTGCTCCCAACTATATACCCTCAATTTGTTATTTGTTACATTAAAACAGCAAAATAAACTAGCAAACCTTGTAAACTATTCATACTTTTCTATTTATAAAAAATATATATTTTTATATACTTTTCTATCTTTGATAATGACCAAGTTAAAAAGGTGTTAATATTTTAAAATTGCACCAAACTAAAAATTATTCGAAAGAACAAAACATTGGGTTAGTTTTGCAAAGTTAATTTGGTTTCAAAACTCACGTGGCTTCAATAACAACTCCCACCCCGGCAGGCTGTAAGGCTTCAGTGATCGCTTTAGCAATTTGCTTGGTGAGACGCTCTTGTACTGTTGACAGCATAAAAGAGATCATAATTAATGGCGGAGTCAAGATGGGAAATTACTACACCGTTTAATTGTGTTTTCAATACTATATCAATAAAAATAAATTAAGGAGCAAATTAGCGTGGCCAATCCACCTAGCCTGCACATCTTTGGGTTGTGAGGGTGAAACCCAGGCAAACACGGGGAGAATGCGCAAACTCCACACAGACAGGGACCCGGGGCTGGGATCGAACCCGGGTCCTCAAAGACGTGAGTCAGCAGCGCTAACCATTGCGCCACCGTGCTGCCCAGTGACAATAAATCTATGACTGTTGGTAGGGTGAACCTAGGTAGAGTGAGATCACCATCTCTCCGTTCATTTTTCCATACTCGCTCTATATTCTCGTTCATTTTCCATACTCGCTCTATATTCTCACTGCTTCACTCATCAGACTTGTATCTTTCCTGACCCTACAAACTCATCACCATTAAGGAGGCATCTGCCCTCCCAATTTTGTGTCAGAGGGATGTGGCAGGATGGAATCGGGCCCACTGTATTTAGAGACAGGCCTGAGGTGGCAATGTAGGCAGATGGATGACAAGGCTGGCAGGTCGGAAAACCTGCCACCATTTACTGGAACATCAGCCCTGTTGTAATCATGACTGTCAGGCCCTCAAGCCATGACTCCCCTTCACCCAACCCCATTCCATCTGATATCTCCTATGCCCCCTCCACAGCCCCCATGCAACCTCTTTACCCACTCTCCCACATCTACCATGTACAGAACCAATGAACCATCGTGAAGTCTGGCAGGTCAAATTCTGAAACTGACAACATAAGCAGAAGTTTTGATAATCTCCTTTGAAGAAAAACTGCTCAGCTGGCAACCTCTTATGAACTCCCCTTCAAGTTGTGTAAACATTAACTGCTGAGCTCATCGAATTAGTCATTATTGGAGTTCAGCCAAACATTCATAGTGAAGCCATGTGGGGAAAAAAACAGATGTTTGCTTCTGTTGATACAGTTGCCAGATGGATACATTATAAATGCCTGGCTAAGCTCAAAGAATGACTAATCCAATTAGGTCAGTAGGCAAGGCTTACACAGTTTAAAAGGAGTACAAGCTTTGTTTGATTGACTTTTCAACGCCTCGGTGTTTGTTTACAGAAGATTAAGATCTGAAGCAGATAAAAGCTCTTCAAAATTGATACTATGAATGACTCTGATTAACAGCTTTATGAGAAACTAAGAGGGGTGATGTATTTCAAAAGGAATGTTAAATGGCTGTATTTCTTTTTGGTTGTCGACTTGGGACTAGAAGAACCATGTGGTTCACGACTCTTCTGAGAGGCCATGAACCATGTGCACCAACAGAACATGGCTGCGACATCAACATTGTGGGGGTGGGGTTTGAGTTATCCACTGCTGCAATGGAGCCTGTAAGTGTGGGGGTGCTGCATCCAGGATACCCGTGCCAGCCAAAATTAATGGAAATGGGAGTAGGAAACATGACATTTTAAAGACCTTTTAAAGATTTTAAATATCTGGGCACTGGTCTCGGTCCCTCTCCTTTTTATCCCTGGTTTGTTTGATTTGCTCTCATCTGCTCGATTCGGCTTTGTTTTGGAATGTCTCATCTTTTTTCCCTACGTTTCCCGCACTCTTTGCCCTTAACATTTCTCTGCATCTTTTCCTTGTATTTTTTATTTATGTCCGTCATGCATTTTCCTTTCACCTCCTATGGAGACCAACTACACATGTATTTTAATAAAAATTACTGCCCCAGATTATTTTGCACCACCAGGAGCCATACAAGTTGGGCCATCGAGAGTGACCATCTCACCAGAGGTTTCTCCATGCTTTTCTGCGTTTCTAATTCATAAAGTAGATGGTGGCACATTGGAAGCGGGATGGTCATTTTTTTGAGTCAACAAATATGCAAGCTGGGTGATAGCATAAAGAATTAAATGGCTTCTATGCAAAGCTGAAATGCAGCACTCCGAAAAAGCACAGCTCCTACCCGGTGGAATAGGTTCATCTAATTTTTGTTTCTACTGGACTGATAGAATATCGTGGATTTGAGCATGAAGACCAGCGTTGGTTTCTTTTAATCCTATGCCCCAAATCATGTAGGACAGTAACAATACTTATAAATCAAAACAGCAACTTAATAAACCAAATGGCTATAACGGACGCATTTTTGAAGGAATTAGCTGGTTTCTGCCACATTTATCTACTTCGAATGATAGTTCCATGGTGGGGGGTCATCAGAGCTGTTGTCAGGGCGGTATGGTGGCAGAGTGGTTAGCACTGCTGCCTCACGGCACCGAGGTCCCAGGTTCAATCCCGACCCTGGGTCACTGTCTGTGTGGAGTTTGCACATTCTCCCCGTATCTGCATGGGTTTCACCCCCACAACACAAACAGATGTGCAGGGGAGGTGAATTGGCCACGCTAAATTGCCCCTTAATTGGAAAAAAGAATAGGGTACTCTAATTTTTTTTTTTTTTTTTAAATCAGAACTGTCATGCATTCGGTATTAGACAAAAGATCACACTTAAAATAGGACTAGAATGATTTAAGAATGCAAATAAATAATATTTAATACTTACCTTGGAGTCTCCGACTGTAGATTTCAACAATCCTGGAAAAAAAGGTCAGTGCTTTATTCAAACGTGTATGAAGCTGGGGAAATATCTCAATATTATCTGACAAGCAAAACTTCTTCTTTTACCCAATTATTCCTAAACGTTCAGCATCAATATTGATTCAGTTGCTGCGGTTATGTTAAGGTTCTGATTATTTCTCCATAATGCCCATCGTTTGAGATAAACTGGCATTGCAATCCACATGTAAAGATTTAAGCAAGCATATTTTGAAATCAGAAATATCTTTCAGAGCTTAAGTGGCTAAAATGCCAGGTGGCGAAGCATTTAAGAAAATGGTTTGCTTAAATACTCTTGTACAGTGTGTGTTGTACTGATCACCTTCTTTAAGGAATAATGTAAATGCGTTGGAAGCAGTTCAGAGAAGGTTTATTAGACTAATACCTGCAATGGACATGTTGTCATACGAGGAAAGGTTGGATTGGCCAGGCCTGTATCTGCTGGAGTTTAGAAGAGTAAGAGCGACTTGATTGAAACATAGGAGCTCCTGATGGGTCGTGACACGGTGTACACGGAACCTATGTTTCTCCTTGTGGGAGAATCTAAAACTAAGAGTCACTGTTTAATAATGTGTGTTAAACCGATTTAAGACAGATGAGGGGGAAAAATTCTGAGAATAGAGTGCCTTTGGCATACCCTTCCTTACAAATCGGTGGAAGCAGTGTTATTGAACATGTTTAAAGCAGAGGTAGATAGATACTTAATAAACAAGGGGGTGAAAGGTTATCGGGGGTAGGCAGGAATGTGGGGTTGAGATTACAATCAAATCAGCCACGAATTACTGAATAGCAGAGCAGGCTCGAGGGGCCGAGTGGTCTACTCCTGCTCCTAATTTCCAAGGCTCATATTATCCTACAACATGTTTCCATTGTGTGGACAAAGAACAGAAATGTTGCAGCAACAGATCGACTTTGTGCAGTAATGGTGTCAAGAGCATTTTCATTCTCCTATTTGATCCGCTAGGTGAATTTCCATGTTCATGGAAGCGCACATGTCTCTGTCCTAAAGGTAATATAAAAGGTCAGTGTTACATGGATGCTCAGCAGCAAGAGAAGAAATTAAAATGTGGAGATAGTTTCATTTTTTTACAAAACAATCTTTCTGCAGGCGCAATACCCTCCACCTGTGGTAGAGTATTTCCTCCATAAACTAATCTAATTAATATCCTTCAAATATATACGGATCATAAAAAATATTTCAGTCTTATATTTGAGCAAGTAAATTAAGGAACTACATAACTTTAAAAAAAAAAAATCCAAAATAGCAATCCAACAAACTTGGACATTTTATCTACTAAACAATCAGATTAATGTTTTTTTTCCAAGCCAGGGAAGAACAACATTGTTTTACTGTGATTAAGTAAAATTATGTTTGATTAGTTAAGAGCTGCGGGTGTACGTTATTTGTCACAGTTGTCAGATGTAATCACATTTAAATAATCAGCTTATGTTTACTTAGCACGGGTCAATCCAGAGTCATGTTTGGAATCCACTGTAAAATGTACATACATCGGCAAGGAAGCTTATTCGGGATCAAACTGAGTTGCAACATGACGAATATTTCGATTTTAAAGCTGCCTGCCATTAAATACCTCCTGCCTTCCTTGACCAGTAATAGTGTACATGTGTGCGGCACACAAATAGTCTAGTCGCAACTAAGGTAGCACCTAGTAAATAGGCCATGTATTTGTGAAAGGTATACAAACCTGTGGGGGTCACAGAAAAGCCATGAAAAGTGAGTCCGGCATAATAATAGATGTTGCAATTTAAACCGCTTAGTCATTTTGTTCCATACCCAGAAAATGAATTGTAAAGGCCATGCAATTATCTGCTCAAAAATGTCACTAAACTAGCAAGTCACAAATCTGATAAATATGCAGTCTTTCTCGCCTCGCAAGGTGAACAAGTTCAAATGGCGAATCTAGAAATACACAACTGCATTAATAATTGATTTATGATTACTAATAGAACATCAGCTTGTTTTAGATTTTTGTAACTCCCTTTGTAAAGCTAAATATACCACAGAGGAATCGGACTAGAAATGACTTATTCAGAATAAAACTGATCAAAGAAAGATGCAAGATGTACCTAAATGCAGCTTAAAGTTATCTGCCTAAATAGGTTTTTAAAAAGTATAATTCATGAGGAGTATGCTCTTTGATCATTATGTAAAGATTAATAACTTTCTTGCAGGCATTTGTAACATGCATTTTCCTCCAGTTTTTTCAGTTAAATTTAAATATAGCAATTTAAGATTTAAAATGAGAAGAAAAGCAAAATGATAAGCTGTTGATTTGGAGTAGCTACACCCTAATTGACCCTCAGCCATAGCCAATCAGAACTTACCTGGCGAACTTGCTGAGACCAAGGAGTCGTTTTTCAGGTAGATAACCTATATGTACCTACAGGATGGAAAGAAAACATTGACTACACCTGACCACACACAGAAGGGACCGAGAACATTCTCAGCCAGGTCAAAATTGAAGTATCTGTCGACAAGAGAGATGCTGACATTTTCTGATGGGTCCCGAATCAGTATGAGGCCAAATGTGTGCAATGGGATGACCATGCAATCGGAAGCAGCCTTTTGGAATAAATAGCAAGCTGTGAGTAACACGGCTTCAGGGAAAACTGCTCATTCAACAACAAGCCAATGAACTAAACTACAGAGTCTGATTTTCTAAAGTTAGCAGCAGCCAGTGCTGTGTAATCTCAAGTCTTTGGCAAAACAGTCATTGCAAAAAGATCCCAGTAATACAATTGTTTTGTGCATCCAGGGCAGTGACACATGGTCATATGGGTACATTTTGAGCACACCATTGTGTCATAATATTCACCATGAGAAATGACCAAAATAAGATCAAATTTGATTTAGAAAGAAAATTGACAGACACACATGCACTGTATTGCAGTAGCTTCAGTGTTAGTTTTCTATCTTTCGTCTAACCAAAGACTTAGGGTATTGCTACAGATAACAACAGTATGAGAAATGCAGCCTTTTGTTTCATTGGGTGCAATCTCCAGTCCAGTCTGGAATAGTGGGCACTCAACTGAAACGACAGTATCTATCAGCCCCCATCTGTTGTATCTGTCTCTGTCACAGGCACGTGAACCTAGTTACCTGGCTAACTTGCTCACTCCTATAACTTTTCTGTTTGGTAAATAACCAATTGAAACCTGAAAAAAAGGAGACAATTTCAAAGTCAAAGAGTTTTATGTTTAACAGGTGAAATTAGTAACTATGGATTGTGAACATGATATACATAATTGAGGAAAAGGACAAATAAATTTATTTGCACTTCAGCATGATTGCTCTTTGTCCAAGGGAGCTTAATACGTTTTTTTTTTTTTTTTTTTTTAAAAGGCGTAAACTCAACCCATTTAATTGCTTATTCCAAATCCTCCATTTTCTATCATTTCCAGTAAAATTAAGTGACATAAGAACAGGGTACAGCTTAAGGCAACTATATTTAAAGGCAGATTTCTTCAACTTTGACTCGGTGGTAGCTGCAGACATTGAAAGATCTGAACAAATAACACTGTCATGCTGAGATAAGACATTGCCCACAGCCTGGAGCCCAGATTCGACCAACAATTCAGCTTCAGAAAGTTACAGCAACTTTGCACAGGAGCATCGGAGATGAACAACAACCCTCCAGTGCACAATTTATTTATAACTATTTATAAAGCGCGCCCTGGCAACTCCAGTGACCTAAGAGCAAGTCAACACAGAGGCCAAAAAAAGCAGAGGAATGAGAAAGAATGAGGAATGGGTGGCAAGGTAGCACAGTGGTTAACACGGTTGCCTCACAGCGCCAGGGTCCCAGGTTCGATTCCCGACTTGGGTCACTGTCTGTGCGGAAGCTGTACATTCTCCGTGTTTACGTGGGTTTCCTCCGGGTGCTCCGGTTTCCTCCCACAAGTCCCGAAAGACGTGCTGTTAGGCAATTTGGACATTCTGAATTCTCCCTCTGTGTACCCGAACAGGCGCCAAAATGTGGCGACGAGTGGCTTTTCATAGTAACTTCATTGCAGTGTTAATGTAAGCCTACTTGTGGCAATAAAGATTATTATTCTGAATACTTTTAACAAGGTATTCTGAATAATTGAGGTGAGAAGCACTAAGAAAATTGTGATGGGATGAAACACGACAATCCGTTCGGTTTAAATTTAAACTATTCTTCCACTTCAACAATATAATTGCTTGTCTATTTTTTGGGATGGTAAATCAAGCATAAACCAATCTATTGCTTGGGATGGTAAATCAAGCATAAAGCAGTTAAAGATTGAGACAAGTTAAACCCTTTAAATTTACTATACCAACCTGAAATTCCTGTTGGGAGTAGGTGTGGCAAGGATATTAATGCTTCTGTCTAACTTTTCTTTTAAATCCAAGGAAATCACATATTTTATGAATAATCCGGTCATATAATTCTGGATTTAAAAACGTTAGGAACATTGCAGCCAACTGGCCAATTTTACCCAAATTAAGTTTGAGAGAACACGCCTAAACCCATCAAAACAAAGATCTGTCCTCAGATATGTTCCAGTACAAGATATTATCCAGAGAGAGGAGCATTCAATACCTAAAAATCAAAATCTTTCCCAATTCCTTTCACTTATAGCCTATACCATGTAATGACTGCAGTCAAACATGATCTGCCATGTTGCTGCTGACAGTAGGTCAGACAGATTGTTTTTTTAAAAAACAGATTGGAATTTTATACCATGTAACAAATGCTGTATTGTTCTGCTACTAAAATACAGCTAGGCGCGACATAATGTGTCCCATTAAGGCTTCACGATTAATTGAGTATCTTCCGGTGTCAATTTTACAGATCCCCAGGTCTGCAAGAGGTCAGATTGGCACTCTTTTTGAAACGTGCAACTCCTGAAGTCAAATAGATTGAATTTACTGTTGGTGAGGAAGTTTCTCTGTAAATTCAGCCCACCAAGCGTAACTCAGGACTTTATTTGCCTGCGGGATATCTGAAGTGCGATGGACACATGTCAAACTGACTTATGTCTATGGATGAATATTGCGCGTTAGTTTAACGTCAATGCAACACATCTTTGTATAAATACATTAATCATTGGTCAGAAAGATTCACTGCTTCAATTGTGTACACAGCTAAGCACCGATTCAATCCCAGGGTTATATGTTCTTGTTGCAGTTATTTCCAGGAAATAGACCTCTATTAATAAAGGCAATGGCATTTGAGCGAAAATAATGCAAAACATAATCATTTAGCCAACCATGGAGAGTAGGATTATAAAAGATAACACAACATTAAAACATATTTTGACCATGGAGTGAAGCGATAATTTCCATAGAATCCCAACAGTACAGAATGAGGCCATTCGGCCCATTAAATCTACACAGACCCTCCAAAAGAGCACTCTACCAAGCCAATCCACCTAACCTGCACATTTTTGGATTGTGGGAAGAAACCGGAACACCCGGAAGAAATCCACGCAGACGCAGGAAGAACGTGCAAAATCCACACAGTCACCCAACGCTGGTATTGAACTTGGGCCCTGTCGCCAAGGCAGCACTGTTGACCACTGTGCCACCATGCTGCTCATGTTTCTATTTGTAATTGATATTTCCTCAGGTGTTCTAGCCTATAAACAAACATCCCCTTCCAGAGTTCAATGGGTTAAATATAGAAGGAACATGTAATCTGTCCTTGCAGTTTTACTGCTGAAATTTTCAGCTTAGACAAGGTTCTGTCTATGGTGATCTAGTTTAATTCAGTGACATCTGCCCTGGAGCATTTCTTTAATCTACAAAGTGTTTTGGAATAAATGTCAAGAGCTTTTCCCGTAGTCAAGATGCCGAGGGGTAAGTGATCCCATTTCTCTTGACTAAAATTAATATTTGCATTTGTTCCAAAAAACGTCACAAGTCAGATTTAGAAACTGTGGTTCACGTCACAAAACATTGCCTTTCACGATGTGGTTCACAGGTCACAATGGATGTAGATACTGAACAAACAGCTTATGGTTCACTTACCTTTCCAATAAATGGAACTAAGTGGTGTTCACACATTGAAAACATGTCAATATCCTTCACTATTACCATTTCATCATGGTCTTCGTCAAATATAGCATCATTTAAAATATCTGGAAATGAAAGGACATGTCACATATTAAAAAGCAAGATTGATTACAGTTTTTTGCTGCTAGCCACCCAGTGCAGATTGAAGTTTGAGCTGGGGGGGCTGGGGAGAGAAGGGGTGTAGTTGCTAATTAAGAACATGAGAAAAGATGGAATTGGCCACATGGCTCCTGGGGTCTGCTCCACTATTCAATAAGATCATGGTGGCTCGCATCTTGGTCTCAGCTCCACTTTCCTCTTCATGTTTCCCATAATCCTCGACTCCCCCTGTAGTCGAATGAGATAGTCAATTCCTCTTCCTCCAAAACACTCTGGAATAGTCAATTCCAAGGGTTAATAACCCTCAGAAGATATTCCTCCGCAGCTCACACTTAAAGGAAGAGCTCTTATTCTGGAACTGTGTGGCTCCCTCACCCACCTCACCCCCCCACCCAGCTCCAGATAGTCTGCAGGGAGAAACATCCTCCCATTATCTACCCCATCAAGCTCCCTCAAAATTCCACTTTTCAATAAGAACACTTCTCGTTCGACTGCAGAGTATTGGTCCCAACCTGCTCAACCTTTCCTATTCGGCACTCTTCAATTCCAGGAATGAACTTTTCTGAACTACTTCCAATGCAAGTATATCCCTCCTTAAATTGTATGCCGTCCTATCCAGGCAATCTTCCCAATTTTTCGCAATCCCAAAACATATGCGTGTGATTCGCTGCCCCCCACCCCGACCACACCTCTCACACTCATCTGCTATCCTCTGAAAGAACCCACTCATTGTCGTCCGAGTCATACGCACCGTGTCCACCACATCATCTATGTTTGTGTTGTCAGATTGTATGAACAAAAGAACAAACATGAATATAAATGATGCATTTCATCTCCTCAAAAAACTTTATAATGGACTTCACAACAAATGAAATGCGAATTTAAGTGTAGTCACCATTCTGATGTTGGTAACCACGGTAGCCAATTTGCACTTTACATGGTCCCAAGAACTGTAGATGAGACAAATGATCAGACAATCTATTCTGTTGTGGTGTTTTGGTTAGAACAGAAAACGTCTGCTCTTTTTTGAACAGTGCCATGAGATCATTCCCGTCCACCCGAGAAGGTATTTGTTCTAGTATCTTATCCAAAAGATTGCACCTCCGTGCATGCAGCATTCCCTTAATATTTCAACAACAACCAATCTTGAATAAGTCCCAACTTTCCCCAGATTCACTTTGGGAAGATTGAAGGCATCGTTTCAGGATTCCGCTGCAAACTGTACTTTCTTGACTCTGATCTCACCCCCCCCCCCCCCCCCACCCCCCACCCCCGCCCACACCCACCCACCACTGTCACACTGTTTGCATCCTTGGTTCCGTTCACTCCATTAAAAGTTAAGCTAGGCTTCAGGCCCCACACCTGCTCAGTAGGACATGCTTACTCAACCTGGACAACATTGCTCACCTCCGCTCCTATTTTAGCCTAATCTCCTCATCAGTTCATCAGCAAGTCTCTTGTGTCACTCTCTATAAACTCCCAATATCCAAATCTCTATTCCTTTAATCATGATCTTCAGTCTGGCAGCTGCAAGAGAAATGCCATGAACAAAGGGGAGACCACAATATATCACCTTCATCAATCTCACTAAGATGTTCAACCATGTGAGCAGAGGTGGCCTAGTTGCTAGAAAAAAATGATTGCACCCGAAGCTGCCCAATGTGACTTCTTTCCTTGACAACATGATGGGTATGGTCAGTTATGATTGGGAAACCTTTGATATCCAGAGGAGATCATGTGTTGGCAGCGACCCTTAATAGCATACTCTTCTCTTTTCTGCTATCATGGGTCTTCAGATCATCTACTTACACACCTTAACTGATAAGAGAGCTACTTAACCTTGCTCACCTGAGACCAAGACAAAAGATACACCAAGTCCTCATCAGAGGAGTTGCCATATATTGACTCGCTATCTGTAAAGAATTTGGTTTGACCGTCAGCATTGGGAAGACAAATGTCATGGTTCAGGATGTTGCTATACCACCACACATTAACAATGTGAGGCCAGAGGTTGTCAATAGCTTCACATATCTAGGCTCCACAATCATCAGCAATTTGTCACTTGATGCTAAAATCAATACATACAGACCACAAAAACTGCAGTTGTTACGTCCAAGTGACTGTGTGGAGTTTGGACATTCTCCATGTCTGTGTGGGCTTACTCCGGGTTCCTCCCACAACGCAAAGATGTGCAAGTTAGGGGGATTGACTAAGCTAAATTGCCCCTTAGTGTAGGATGTGTAGGTTAGTTGGGGTTATAAGATTACTGGGATGGGGGAGGGAGGGGACCTAGGTACTGCGCACTTTCAGAGGGTTGATGCAGACTTGATGGGCAGAATGGCCTCCTTCTGCACTGTAGGGATTCTATGATTCTAAGCTCAGTAAGCGGTTGTGGAACAGCAGCAACCTGACAAGAGAACACAAAACTGTGATTCTACCAAGACTGCGTCTAAACACAATCCTCTACAGTGTTGAGGCCTGGACAACTATGACAGGCAGGATAAGAGGTTTAACAGTTTCCACCTTCACGGTCTCGGATGTATCCTCAGCATCTCTTGGCAGTAATTGTCACCAAATTAGACATCCTGGAGCATGTTATTTCCTTCAGCATACACTTATTACCAAGCTGACATCGGTGTTGGTTTGGCCATGTCCATCAGATCGACAATGGCAGTATACCCAAAGATGTTCAGTAGTGAACTGGCCACCAGGTCACAACCGCCGGACACCCATATCTCCGTAATAAGGACACCTGCGAGTGAGATATAAAGATGGCAGAGACAGTAGCTGATGGCTATGACCTCTGGAGGCTGACTCATTGGAAGGGCATTGTAAGAGATGAGCAGGAACAATAAGCTCAGCTGATCAAGAGAAAACAGAGGCCAATGAATCATGAACCTTCGCAGTCCACCATCTTCCTGTGCAGTAAATGCAACAGAGACTGATATGCCAGAGTGGGGCTCCTGAGTCACACCAGAGGATGCTTACAGAACTGACCACCATGGTGCAAATTATCGCCTTACTGCCACACTATCATTTTCCCGCCCTTGTTGACTTACTCACCAACATTTCGGATTGTGACAGCCTTTGTAAGCAGTACAAGGAAAATTTGTAATTCTGTTAAAAGGTAAGGGAACCAGTCATTGTTTTTAAGAATGTATGAAAAGGGACTTTTTAAAGAGTTTGCATCAATTGTTGTCACGTTGTCGGTCTCATGGGCAATTATGGATGGGCAATAAATGCTGGCCTAGCCAGCATCACCCACATCCCATAAAAGAAAACAATGACATTTGTATTGGATAATGAGAAATGCAGGTCCATGCGGCTTGGCGACCCATAACCTGGAAGCAGTACCAACAACCTCAATTTTTATGCTGCGTGCACATCTCTTCCAGTGCGGACTCTGGTTGGAAAAAGATGATAGAACCATTGGGTTGTGCAAATGTTCTCCAAACCTCTGATTCAAGAATGATAGACATTTTAAGAATGATTTTGCTTTTTGCACAAGACAACTACCTCTCGAAGTGAAAACGCAGCCCAGGATTACAATCTCTTGGCGCAACAATACGGCCCAAGCTTACACAGTGAGAAGCCTCCACAATGATTGTCATGGTTGGGGAGGCAAGTGTCCACTCTAAATAGGAAGGTATTGATTCTCACAATTTTCCAAATATATGAAAACCATTGTCAGTTAATGCAAGAGGAGCTTTAAAAGGGACGAATCATTTGACAGGTGCTGACTGGAATGATAAACGTGCCTTTTGTCAAGTCATTCAGGGCGTCTGAACCATGATATGATCTGTATTCATATAGGATCTGTATTATTTCCCAATCTTATAAGCAGGATATTGATATGTCCCTGATTTTCCTTCCAGGTGAGGAATCGAGATTTCGGAGCACCAGTGAAAGCTCCATCTATAGAAGAGTGTGTGCTTCCTGTTCATAAAGACCCGTGGTACATCTCCCAAGGTAAAAACCTGGTTCTCGCTGAGGAAGCTGAGTGCTGTCAAAAGGTAAAAACTTACAATTACTTTTAAAATTTGAAATTGCCTTCACTTTTCCTGGCAGACGTTCCACGTTTCTGATCGAACATTTTCTAAATCTGTGCCATGGATGTACCTTTTCTACTAATCATGAAGGTTTCAATAGGTCATTGCTTTACTTTTTTGCAACTATTTTTGCAACATGTTTCATTCATCACCTCTGCACAAAGGGGTTACGAGGTTGCTTGGCTCGACAATTATTTAATAAGGAAGGTCCAGGATTTAAATAAAAAGCTGGAATTCCAATCTCAATTCCGGGTGTAAATTTGTAGTTGCACCTGTACAGTGAAGTGCGTATGTTTTTGTCCATTATTTCTTTTCACAGTAAAATTGTGCATATTCCCTCAAACTTTTATTCTCAAGAATGCTTTGCTCAGACAAATGGAAAATCTGTAACCTCAAATTCTGCTTCAAAAGTCACACTTACAGCACCTCTCTTTCTGGAACAAAACAATGTGTTTGTGTATATATAAATGAACTGATATTTTTCACCATGTTGTCGCCGATGATTAATATTGTAACTAAAGTAATACAATGGAGTGGCAATTCAATTTCCTCCCTTACAAATATATCAAACATTATCACTGATTGACATCCAGGTGTAGGTTCCCTTTTGAGTGGGACCAAGTCAAGCCAGCGATAGATCCATCAGAATTCCCGACCTGGACCAGTTCAGCTGCTCATAATTGCCAATGCAGCTGGTATCGTGCTAATCTTAGTGGATGAAGTGGACTTCATGGGCGTCATTCTCCGACCCCCCGCCGGGTCGGAGAATGGCCGTTGGCCGCCGTGATCCCGCCCCCTCCCCCGCCGAAGTCTCCGGTACCGGAGATTTCGGCGGGGGCGGGAATCGGGCCGCGCCGGTTGGCGGGACCCCCCCGCTCAATTCTCCAGCCCGGATGGGCCGAAGTCCCGCCCAGAAATTGCCTGTCCCGCCGGCGTAAATCAAAGCTGGTATTTACCGGCGGGACCAGGCGGCGTGGGCGGGCTCCGGGGGGGGCGCGGGGCGATCTGACCCCGGGGGTGCCCCCACGGTGGCCTGGCCCGTGATCGGGGCCCACTGATCCGCGGGCGGGCCCGTGCCATGGGGGCACTCTTTCCCTTCCGCCTCCGCCACGGCCTCCACCATGGCGGAGGCGGAAGAGACTCTCCCCACTGTGCATGCGCAGGAAACTGTCGGCGGCTGCTGATGCTCCCGCGCATGCGCCGCATTTCCGCCAGCTGGCGGGGCGGAAATCCCTCCGGCGTCGGCCTAGCCCCTCAATGTTGGGGCTCGGCCCCCAAAGATGCGGAGCATTCCGCACCTTTGGGCCGGCGCGATGCCCGTCTGATTGGCGCCGATTATGGCGCCAGTCGGCGGACATCACGCCGTTGGGGGAGAATTTCGCCCCATGTCACCCGTTGACAACTGGCTAGGGTGGTGACAGCTCAGCTGGAAGTCCCATCCAGGAGGAGGTTCGGTCACAAGAAGGTTGTGTGGCAGACTATTATGGGCCAGGGTGTAGAGAATACTAAAGTATATCATGGAGTTCACCTGACCCACAACTTTTAATAGATTTTGGATATGAGGAGCACAAGAGCTCACTTACCAGGTGTGATGCAACAGAGACCTAAAGTATTTTTAAACAAAACAATGTTAATTCTATGAATCCAGTTAACATTTTATAAACACACAGTAAAAGTCTTATCAACTACCAACACTGATACCCCACCCCTCCCAAGATACAGTACTCTAACCCTTAGTAACTTTCCTAACAACATCCATCAGTCAAACACCCTTTTTTCCTACAAAACAATAGGTTTGCAATCCTTACAGAAACAGGTATTACTGTGAAGTTATCACGTGGTCTGGAGACATTCTTTAGCATACAGAGACACCAAAATACACCTTCTTGGTTTGAATGCAGCTCCCCAACTGAAAACGAAACCAAAAACAACTCAGAGCCACAAAGCAGGTTCCAGCTCAAAACGAAAGTAAAAGACAGAATCGCAACCCAGCTCCGCCCACACAATGACATCACTGCAGCCATTTGAGAAGACAAACGTTTCTTACAATTTGAGAAGACAAACAAGACACAAAGGCAACTGCTGTAAAGAACAAAGGATAGATACAGCAGAGGGGACAGGAGAGAAGGCACATTCCCGAGGACCCATGTGTGTGTGTTCAATGCAGTCAAACAGGACAGAAAGCTGAAGGCAGGGTTAGAGCAGAGATCACAAATGGGACAATTCTACGACTATGCTTCAGTTTTGCTAGTGGCAACTGGACCGTTTAACCAGATTTATTAAAGGAGTTAAGTAAAAGTGTATCTGGGGAATCTGCACCATCAAAACCGTCATAAGCCGAGCTGAGGCTGTTCTGTGAGGCTGTTCTGTGGGAATGTGCTGTTTGGGTGAGGACTTCCTCCAGGGGACTCAGATGGATTGGAGTGACTGTTGCAGGTGGCACGAGGACCAGATCCATCAAGTGAGAAAAAAGAGAGATCCTATGTTGCGGAGACCAAGTTGGAAAGATTGTGGTGTTCCACAGGGCAGTGATACAAACAAATGCTTGCTGACTCTAAGATAGTCTTCGTTGCATCTGCAATTACATGCGTAATTTATTAATTTTTTCCAATTAAAGGGTAATTTAGCGTGGCCAATCCACCTACCCTGCATATCTTTGGGTTGTGGGGGCGAAACCCACACAAACACGGGGAGAATGTGCAAACTCCACATGGACAGTGACCCAGAGCCGGGATCGAACCTGGGACCTCGGCGCCGTGAGGCACAAGGCTAACCCACCATGCTGCCCGTGTAATTTATAGTTCATACCAACTGTAATTTGCCTGTTAAATCATGTTTAAATTTACATTGATTCTGATGTGTGTTCAAGTAAAAGCTACAAAAAGTGGAACCTTGTTGGTAACTTGTTCATTGGAGAGTGGTTCAGTATTTTCGGTTATTTTGATCGATGGTTCCTCCACACAATCTAAAATCCTCACCCTCGGCTCTGGGCTTGGAGTGGGGTTAAGCGATCTTGTGTGGCATGCATGTAACTCCCCTTAGAACTGGGGTTTTCCCACCTTTTGTTTTTCATAAGGATGGGTATGAGGAATTCGTTCTTGGCTCCTGCATGGGTGCAGATGGGTTTAATATCAGAGGATAGGAGGCTGCGATGGGACATTGATGCCTTTGGCACTGCTGATGTTGAGGGAGTTGTACGTTTGTGCATTCCCACTCACAGCGCAGGAAATCTATCCCGATTTTGTGATACATACATGGAAGATAGGAGCAGGAGGAGGCCTTTTGGCCCTTCGAGCCTGCTCCGCCATTCATCACCTCCCAACTCAATAACCTAATCCTGCTTTCTCCCCATAGCCTTTGATCCCATTCTCCTCAAGTGCTATATCTAACCGCCTCTTGAATATATTCAAAATAGATACAATATATTCAAAATAGATACAGTGATGATGGACGTGCGGGGCTTGGGAAGGTGTGTACTATTTTACCATGTCTTTATGACTTTATCCTGCTCCTCCCTTAGTCTTTGGAGTATCTAGTTTTGTCTAATGATTATATTGAGCCAGTTGTGATGTTGTTCTCCTGTTCCATTCTGTACTCATGTATGTTAAGCCAATTGGGAATTTCTCAACTTGTTGCTTTTTCATTCTGGGAGAAAGACTATGGAACAGAACGGAAACTGGATTGAAGTTTCTTCTTATATAATGATATTATTTTTTACTTTTGTTGAGCTATTTTCCAAAATGTAAAACCTCAATCATAGAATCACAGAATTTACAGTGCAGAAGGAGGCCATTCGGCCCATCGAGTCTGCACCGGCTCTTGGAAAGAGCACCCTACCCAAGGTCCACACCTCCACCCTATCCCCATAACCCAGTAACCCCACCCAACAATTTTGGACACTATGGGCAATTTAGCATGGCCAATCCACCTAACCCGCACATCTTTGGACTGTGGGAGGAAACCGGAGCACCCGGAGGAAACCCACGCACACACGGGGAGGATGTGCAGACTCCGCACAGACAGTGACCCAAGCCGGAATCGAACCTGGGACCCTGGAGCTGTGAAGCATTTGTGCTATCCACAATGCTACCATGCTGCCTCGAACCTGGGACCCTGGAGCTGTGAAGCATTTGTGCTATCCACAATGCTACCGTGGGAAAATATAATTTTCTAAAAAAAAAAAAACACCTTTTTGAAAATATTGAGTTTTTAAACATTTTATCCACGGGTAACAGTCAAACAGTAAAGCATAAAACAACCTCATAAACCATACCAACCAAAATCAAATAACTATAACCCCACCAAACAGCTAACTTGGAGTTGCACCAAACTTAACCTCGTGTAGGAGGACATAGCATTCACCCTGCAGAGACTCACTCCACACCTCCTCCTCCAAAATGGGATCAGCTCCTCCTCCCACCTGGCCTTTCACCTCTTCCACTGACACCTGCCCCTCCCACATGATCCGTCCATATATCCCGGACATGCTGCCCTCCTCCCACCCCGCACAGGAAACAATCCTTTCCAAAGTGGACGGCAGCACCACTGGGAATGTCAAAAAAGCTCGCCGGACCAATCATACAGCTGTAAGTACCTGAACATATCCACCCCACCAAGGCCTACCCTCTCCCTCAGCTCCTCCCAACAACAAACCGACCTTCCTAAAATAAATCCTTTACCTGCTCCAGGCTCTTATCTTCCCAACCCCCAAAAGTGGCATCAAGTTTCCCCGGCTGAAACAAATGAATCCCACAGATAGGGGACCACCTTCAACCCCACCCCCTATACAACCATGCCTCATCCCCCTATACAACCTAAAGGGCCCCAAACTCATGGTATTAGTTTGCACACTAACCATTGGTGCCGCATTCAACAGCCGAACCCATGACACAAAGCCAGGCCCGAACCCAAACTTTCCCAGAGCCGTCAACAAGTATCCCCATTCAACCTTATCGAAGGCCTCTTCGGTGTCCAATGAGACAATTATCTCTGGCTCTGGCCCCACCGCTGGTGCAAGAACCACATTAAGTCGCCGTCTCACATTAGACGACAGCTTCCTGCCCTTTACAAAGCTCGTCTGGTCCTCCCCTCACAAACTCCAAAAGAAAAACCCACCTCTTCAACCAAGCTTTTGTTCTTCCTAAATGTCTTTCTGGTTTCTGCATCGCTTTTCCAAATGTCCAACTGGGAAATGCGATTTTATCTTTTTTTTTAAAAAACTAGCAAAAGTAAAGACGTTGATGTTTAATAATGTGAAGTTCTACTCCGGTAATTACATTTGTATGATGTTAGTCACATGATGTAAATGTGTATAATTGATTGATGTATCAATTACTGAATGACATGATCAGAAAATTTCTCAAGACTCCCAAGGCCTGGTTAGAGACATCAAATTTGAAGTCATGTTTAAAATCATAAAACCAGAACATATCATACTATGAACTGGGTGTTTGCAAATAGCAAATCCAAAGATCTTTCTTGGCTTCTCTGTTTAAGCTCATTTTGGTACAGCTGTACCCAGTTCACAGTTCTAGATATTTTCACCACTTCTGATCGAATTGGAAGTAGCACAATCAAAATACCACTTGTGTCGACTCCAGACAATACTAGTCAGCCTGTGTTTTGTACTTTGGCGCAAGTTAATCTTCAATCCAGTTTCAGTTCTGTGCTGTAGCCTTTTCCCCTGATGCAAAATCAACAGGTTGAGAATTTCTCAATCATTATTTCCAAACTGGCCTAAGTAAACTTGCAGTTGGGCTTCCGAGGTTTGCACAGAGACTGTGAAACTTTTCAAAATCGTTTCAATTAAGGTACTGAAAATTTGCCTGTGTGATTCAGTACAGTATCTCATGGGTGAATGTGTTGAGGGAGAGGTTCCCGTCCCGCCCAATCACACAGCGATTTAGTGCTAGGGTGGGTAAGACCTCAGATGGGACCCTGCCCTTGCCCCAGTTGAGGCCCTTAAGTGGCTGATTAATGACCACTTGAAGAGCCATTTCTCACCCACCCTCCATTTTTAAGCTGGTCGAAACATTGAACCTCTGGGGGAAGGCCGGAGGAATCAAAAGTTAGAAATTGGGCAGGAAAGAGGGTGTGCCTCCATTAGAAGCCCGCTTCTGACTTGGGACACAAGGCCTGGTGAACTCCTGACCACCACTTCCCGATTGAGATGCCGATTGCCCCACTTGCAACCCCACATGCCGTCCCTACCAGCCCCCTCTCTAGGATCCCGACTTGTCCTCTGGCAGGTTGATGTAGTTCCTCTTCTGTCCACCGCAGCGCTGTCGCTGCAGAACTGGACAGCTGCCAAACAATCAGTTTGGCCGGTAGCTCTCCAAGGCAGGGCCTCCTCCTGAGTGAGGGGTGCAAGTCCTGCCTGCAGCCAATCAACACTCATTGGGGCATAAATTGGCTGTAAGGCAGAATGAGTTAGCTGGAGGTGGGGGGGTGGGATGTCCACCGCTAACTCTTCGAATAGTAGGTGGTGAGACCCTTCCATCCGAAAAATTCAAGCCCGTGTATTTTTTCCTCACTTGCATTTCTTGCTGTGAAGTGAGCTATCCAATTTGTTACAACAATAGACAGATATTCAATTACTATTTCAGTCAGAGCTGGGTCCACAAAAAGAATCATGATCAGTTGGCTGATAGAGATCTGAAGATCTTACTGGAGAAACATAATTTGTTGTCAGAGTGGAACATGTCATTACTCGTTCTAAATGAATATCGAGTAGCTTTTGCCATTTATCCTTTTTCTTTAAAGTAGGCAATATATAAAGCACTTCTTTGTTGGCAACGCAAGGAGCTCGTGGTAAGATGGCCCATTGTACACGTAGGGTCACATGGCCATGACAATTGAAAATTAGTCCGCCATAGAAGCTGGATTTGCTCTTTGAATTTATCTTCTTCTAACTATCGAGGATCATCATCAGAGACCTGCCTTCCTGAATAGACCTATTGTTGGGTGCTAGTGACACAGCAATTATTATACCAGAACATTTCACTAGTTTGGCTTGTGCACAATAATTAGTTGGCATTTACTTGAAACAAACACAGATTCGAGTGGTTTTGGACACAAGTAGCTTTAAGGCCGCAACAGCTCTGCTCTTTTTCACCTTGTTGGTTGTCGGTTTTGAAATAGATTCTAGACACTGGGTGTGAGGAGTTGTCACATTTCAGCCCATCTCACTGGTTTCTAAAGCAAAGCACCCGAGAAGCTGGAAATTTAAAATAAACAGAAAATACTCAGGTCAGGTAGCATCCATAGAGTTACCAGTGCAGAGAGGAATCCATAATCTCTACTTGTATTTCTTTCAATGTAGCATAACGTGGTCATTGCTCGCCGTATAGTCCCCTCTACATTGCGATGATCAAATGCAGATTGGGTGATCACTTTGCTAAATGTCTCCATTCAGACCGCAAGCGTGACCCTGAGCTTCTTGTTGCTTGCCATTTTAATTGCCACCCTAGTGCCACTCTGAACTCTGCCCAAGGAACAGCACCTCAACTTCTCATTAGGCATTCGAAAACCTTCCAGACCCAATGAGTTCAGCAATTTCAGATCAGAAACACTATTCCCACTTTCTTTGACAGCAGATGTTGGTAATCTTCCTGCTGTTGCCATTTACAGCTCCTCTAGACCTACATTTTTCTTCTTTATATGTTCCATTGGCACCCACTTTTGCTTTGCATTATTATTGCCAGTCATTAAGCACTTCAGTCTTCTAGTCCATCAGAAATGTTCCCCTTTTCTTCTTTCCTCCCCTTACCCTTTTCCACTCTGCTTTCCCCTCCTCCCCTTTCCCCAACTGCTTTCCCCTCAACTGTACTTAAGTAAAGCCATTCCATCTATAATATTTTCCAGTTTTGACAAAAGAACAACCTGGAATGTTAACTTGGTTTTCTCTCAATAATTTCAATGGGAATTGTAGAATAAGTATGTTCAGCAGAAGGAATGTTGGAAAAGAGAACAGTGCTACCCACACAGCGATGTTGAGAGTCACACAATAGTAGACTGTGTGGAGAGGAGTCTGGAAGGAGCCATCATGAAGACAGTACCTATGCATAGAATCCCTACAGTGCAGGAGGCCATTTGGTTCATCAGGTCTGCACCGACCTTGGAAAGAGCACCCTACTTGGCCCACTCCCCATAACCTTACACATGACCAATCCACCTAACCTGCTCATCTTTAGCCTGTGGGAGGAAACTGGGGCATCTGGGGCAGACATGGGGAGAACGTGCAGACTCCACACTGACAGGCACCCAAGGCCGGAAGTGAACCTGGGTCCCTGGCACAGTGTTAACCACCATGTCACCCATTATCAGGCCTCTCCGTGAAAATGACCTTTACAGCAAGAATCTTTATAGTTCTCCTATCTATAAGCAACAAGATTTCCTTTTGTCGTTGTTTCTTTTCCAGCACCTAATGGTGCACAAGGCAGACTTTCATCTGATTCCATAGCGAAGTTTTCCCTGAAGCAGGTTGCTAGCCAGTCACCAGAGGCTTATAGCTGGAGAGGCGCCACTCCGCATCAAGCATGGCTGACGGGGAGTCTCGCCCACTTTTACCGCCTGCCTCTGGCATGTTGGAGGAATTTTGCAGGTTGATACTCAACGTATTTGGCCACATGATGAGCGCACCTCCCTTGGCCATCAAGTCCTGAGGTAGGACTAGAACCCGGAGTTGCTGGCTCAGAGGCAAGGACCCTACCCTCAAGACGTCCTGTCCTAGATTTCTTCTTATTAGTTCCATAATGTTGAAGTCAAAAAATATAATGCACAAGAAACTGGTAGATTCACAACCAAATGGAGATCAACTCAAATCAGCTCCAAAAAACAAGGAGGCATCTAATGATAAATTGAGAACATTTCAAAATTTTGTTTCAATCAAGATATTTGTCAGAACATTTCCCCCCCCCCCCTCCCAAAAAAAAGCACAATATCCAGTTGCCTGTCCCTTTAGTCAGACAGTGGCATATCGTACATAGAATCTAAAGAGGGACAAAATAACAGGAGAGAAAGAATAGCGGTAGGAAAGACACAAAACCTACAAGTTCATCGGATCTTAATGTATTTATTTTATTTACAGTTTCAAAGGACTGCTTTAAACGCCCTGATATTTTTAAAACTATACCAATCGTTAAATTGAAACTCCTGTATTAAACCAAAAGGCCGTTTCCTGCAGCCCAGAAAACCTTTGAGGGCGGAAAATTGAGACCAGCAGCGGGATCATTTTCTTTATAAAAAGGTTACAAACGAATGGTTAAATTCTGCAATATTCAATTATCTGATCTTGCAATTATCAATGTTTTCAGACAATTCGTGTTTAATATATTTGGATGTCTTTTCACCAACAAAGTAATATTAGAATTACTCGCCCCCTCCATTCTGCAAAAACTAATGCATAACCATTTGTTGCTCAGATCATCAAAGCATTGCAGTAGGATGTTAATTTCCTGTCCGCAATCCATGATCTATGGCTATAATCACAGAATCCAAGGTGCACATCTCTTTGTTGTTAAGAACAGACTTCAAACAAAACGCCTGCACTTCATTTGTGGGCTTTATAGGTTGCATTTCAAAAAGAGCACACAGGTTTGTAGCTAGAATCACAATGTTTGAAAATATTTTACTGACAGTATTATTAGAGCATGGCCGAAGCGTGCTTGCTTAACACTGTTATTTTTATTTATTCCCATCCACGTTCTGGTTTTCAATTGTAGCTGCAATCTTTGCCTGCGTTCTATAGAATACCCACCCTGATGACAATTTTTTTTTTTAAATTATTCTTTCAAGGGATGTAGGTGGGTTGACAAAACCAGCATTTGTTGCCCATCCCCAAGTGCTCTTGATAAGAAAGTGGTGAGACCCCCCCCCCCCCCACTCCCACCCACACTTCTTGAACCCCTGCAGTCATATGGTGTAGGTACACTGACAGAGCGGCAATGAAGGCACAACAATATAGTTCCAGGGTAGGATGCTGCGTGGTTTGGAAGGGAACTTGCAGATGGTGGTGCTCCCAGGTATTTGCTGTCCTTGTCCTTCTAGTTGCCAATGGTCACGGGCTTGGAAGGTGCTGTCGATGATGCCTTGGTGAGCTGCTGCAATGCCTCTTGTAGTTGGTACACACTGCTGCCACTGTGCGTCGATGGTTGAGGGAGTGAATGTTTTAAGATGGTGGATGGGGTGCCAATGAAGTGAGCCGCTTTGACCTGGAGGGTGTCGAGCTTCTTCACTGTTGTCAGAGCTGTATTCATCCAGGCAACGCCTAGAGTATTCCATCACAAATCTGACTTGTGTCTTGTTGATGGTGGACAGGCTTTGGTGGGAGTCAGGAGAGTTATTCAACGCAGAATTCCCAGACTCCAACATGTTCTTGCAGCCACAATAGTTAAATGACTAATGCAGTTCAGTTTCTGTTCAATGATAATCCCTGGGATGTTGGTGGTGAGAAATTCAGGCAGTGCCACTGAATGTCAAGGGGAGCTGGTTAGATTATTGTTGGAGATGATCATTGGGACATGTGTAGCACACATGTTATATACTGCTTACAAGCTCAAACCTGCGTATTGTCCAGGTCTTGCTGCATATGGACACAGACTGCTGCAGTATCGGAGTCGTGAATTATGCTGAACGATGTGCAATCATCGGCAAAAATACCCAATTCTGATCTTATGATGGTGATGGAGGAAGATCATTGATGAAGCAGCTTTAGATGGTTGGGCCCAGGACAGTACCCTGAGGAACTCCTGCAGTAATGTCCTGGGACTGAGGTTATTAATCTCCAACAAACACAACTGATGTTCCTCTGTGCCTGATAGGACTCCAACCAGTAGCGCGATTGTGCGCCCCCCCCCCCCCCCCCCCTGATTTCCATTGACACCAGTTTTGCTAGGACTTTTACCTCACCTCTGGAGTTCAGCTCTTTTGTCCATGTTCATACCAAGCCTGTAGTGAAGTCAGGAGCTGAATGGCCCTGACAAAACCGAAACTAAGTGAAAGTGAGCATGTGATAGCTGTGCAGGTCCCCTTGATAGCACTGTTGATGACCCCTTCCATCACTTTACTGTAGTTCGCAAGTAGATTGAAGGGGCAGTTATTGATTGGGTTGGATTTGTCCTGCATTTTGTGGACAATTTTCCATTGTCAGATAGACACCAGGTTGTAACTGTACAGGGACAGTTTGGCTAAGGAGGGGCTAGTTTTGGAGCATGGTTTCAGTACTACTGCTGGAATGTTGTCAGGGCCCATAACCTTCACAGTATTCTGTACATTCAGCTGTTTCTTGATATCATATGGAATGAATTGAGTTGGTTTAAGCTGTGTTATCTCAGATTATTACAGTTTTATGTGGCCATCCCTGCCTGGTTCATGCTCTGTAAATACATAGCTGAGAAAAGGAACATTTCTATTCAATTCCGCTATAATATGACCCTGCATGTTTTGGGCCAATCCTCATCCAACAACCTGCTCTAAAACTCTGCTCAGCTAAAATTCCACCATAGCAGTTGAGATAACAACATTAACTAAAACAACATTCTTAAGATTCAATTTGCCCCATCGCCCAATGTTAACGGATTCTTTTAAAAATTCCATAATTCGGATCTGTAACTTCACCAAAAACAAATCAGTCTTCCTTGGGCCTACTCTGTTCTTAAAATTTTGTTGAAATCTACTCATTAGTTTGTGATAGATTGTTTACAGACAAACAAATAGGGCAAAAAATGTTACCTCCACCTACCTTGACTGGCAGAGCTAATTATATAGAATGGTTTGATTCTTTACAAATCTAATTAGTTGTAATTAAAAGGAACATATTTCTTGCCCAGTCTTCAGTTACTAGTTAGATGACCAAATACATTGTCTAAAATGTTACCTTTTATCGCTCAACAGCTAGGGAAAGGACACATCATGTCACAACAGCTCATCTTTAACAATAACCAACAAAACAATTACAGATGCTGTTAGGAAATTAATAATGT
Source organism: Scyliorhinus torazame (assembly GCF_047496885.1). Classification (NCBI taxonomy): domain Eukaryota; kingdom Metazoa; phylum Chordata; class Chondrichthyes; order Carcharhiniformes; family Scyliorhinidae; genus Scyliorhinus; species Scyliorhinus torazame. The sequence continues at coordinate 321,854,297 of NC_092708.1, read as the reverse complement.
GACAATTTTGGCAACATATGCTTTTTATGAGTAGAATTTCAATCAGTGGATATGAAACAACAAACATGATGACAGCACACCTTACAAAAAATTGAGATTAAATTTGACTTTACCAGGTTTTTTTTCAGGAACTGCATCACGAAAAGACAATGTGTTGATATGGCAACTGTCTGGTTTACTGCAAACATCTCCCTGTGTGCCCCGGTGATAGAAAAAACTAATATAACAAAGCAACAGAAATAGCTTATCAACACTATTGTGAAGTGAGGAAAAACTGAATGAAGGATATTAAACAAAATACGTCATTGTGTAGCACTGGTGAAAACAAAATGGTACACATCTTCCATCTTCTCAACAGCTGCACAACAGCTTCACTCCAAAACACAAACTTCTACTTTAGCTTTGAAGTCAAACAAGCTTTGAACGTTAAATTTGTTTCATACTCAGATACTGCCAGTCTTACGTTTTTCAAGCATTTTCTGCTTTATAACTTCTACTTTATACTTCCTCAATTGTGAGATGTTCAAGTATTTTCTTAATGGATGCATATTATTGTGTGTACACTTTGGAAATGTACCTTTGTGCACTTCTGCCCTGGCATACTGTCTTATCTTATTCATGTGATTGCTTGGGTCATTCAAAGGTTTTGGGGAGAAAACATTTTTACCCACCATACGAAACAAAGTGTCAGGAACTGAAATCCTGTGGATTTTGATAGCTCAGAGAGAGAGCCAGCCACTGTAAGTGACAGCAGAGAAAAATTAAAATTTCAGTCTGAAAATTTGTACAGGACATTGACTGCTGGGTGAGTCAGCATGATTTTGAACATTCCAGTATTAGTTCGTATGGAGAAGGCAGTGTGGTAGCCACCACGGATTGTATAATAATTGTTATTAGAGGTAATACGGTAAGGCTCCTGTACTACAGGTACTGGGGTAGATCCCTGCCTGCTGGCTCCGCCCAGTAGGCGGAGTATAAATGTGTGTGCACACCAAGCTGCTCCCATTCTGGTAGCAGCTGCAGGAGGCCACACATCTCTGCTTAATAAAGCCTCGATTACTCTCTACTCTCGCCTCGTCGTAATTGATAGTGCATCAATTTATTAAGCAGAGATATTACAGCGATGGAACTACGCGTCAAGCCAGATCGTCTACAGCTGCACCCACAAGCAGCCAACGCCACGTCAGCCTTCGCCCACTGGCTAGCTTCCTTCGCAGGTTACCTCGGATCAGCAATTAAACAACCCTTGGACGCATAGAAGCTCCAGATCCTGTACTCATGGGTGAGCTCCGCGATTTTTTTTCCCTTATCCGGGATGCGCCCACTTACCCTGAAGCTATGGAGCTTCTAAAAGGACACTATATCCGGCCGATCAACAAACTCTACGTGGCAGTAACTCCCCGGTGAGTCATTAGACGATTTCTGGCATGCCCTGCATATCCTGGCGAGGAATTGCGATTGCCAGGCAGTTTCGGCCACTGAACATACAGAACTCTTAATCAGGGACGCTTTTGTTACGGGCATGGGGTCGGCGTACATCCGCCAGCGCCTATTAGAAGGGGGCACGCTCGACCTCGCGCCGACCAGGAAGCTCACGAGCTCGCCAACGGTAGCCGCCCGAAACATACAGTCATACGCCCCCGACCACACGGCACCCTCATGGACATAGTGGGCCCCACCAGCGGCTGCCCTCAGCCAACCCCAAGCCTGCGTCGCACGGCAGCCAGCCAACCCCGGGGGGGCCCAATGCTATTTCTGCGCACAAGCAAAGCACCCCCGGCAGCGCTGCCCGGCGCAGAGTGCAATCTGCAAGACCTGAAGGTCGAAGGGACATTTTGCTGCTGTGTGCCAGGCCCGGTCAATCGCTGCTTTATCTAGGCCCAGTGTTCCTGCAACCCCCACGTGCGTCCCCATGGGCGCCGCCATTTTCGTCCCCGCAGACCACATGCGGCCCGTGGGCACCGCCATCTTCCTCCCAGCAGACCACGTGTGGCCCATGGGTGCCGCCATCTTTAACGCCGCCCGCCATGTGCGCCCCATGGGCGACGCCAACTTCGCCGCCATTGTGGACAGCGCCTCAAGACCCCTGCTCATCGGGCACTTCATCTGGCCGTTCATCGCTGCCACTGCCGCCGACCAGCCTGGGGCCTACCAACACCAGCCACAGCTCGCCTCCATCACGCTCGACCAGTCCTGGCCGCACAACCTCGCAACCGCGACGACGACCGTGAAAGTCAATGGGCTCAAGACATCTTGCCTTCTCGATTCCGGGAGCATGGAAAGCTTCATCCATCCCGCTATGGTAAGGCGCTGCTCCCTCACGGTACACCCCGTTACCCAGAGAATCCCCCTGGCCTCCGGATCCCATTCTGTGGAAATCCGGGGATACTGCACCGCCACCCTCACCCTCCAGGGCATAGCGTTCAGCAACTTCCGGCTCTACGTCCCCACCTTTACCACTTCCTTAGGGTTCCTTTCGGTGTCACTAACGGGGTCTCGGTCTTCCAACGGAAGATGGACCGAATGGTTGACCGGTACGGGCTGCGGGCCACCTTCCCGTACCTAGATAACGTCACCATCTGCGGCCACGACCAGCAGGACCACGACGCTAACCTCTTCAAATTTCTCCACACCGCTAAACTCCTTAACCTCACGTACAATAAAAAGGAGAAGTGCGTGTTCCGCACCAACCGCTTAGCCATCCTTGACTATGTTGTGGAAAATGGAGTCCTAGGGCCCGAACCCGACCGCATCCACCCCCTCATGGAACTCCCCCTCCCCCACTGCCCCAAGGCCCTGAAACGATGCCTGGGGTTTTTCTCCTATTATGCCCAGTGGGTCTCCAACTATGCGGATAAGGCCCGTCCACTCATCCACTCCACAGTTTATCCCCTGACGGCTGAGGCCCGCCAGGCCTTTAACCGCATCAAGGCAGACATCGCCAAGGCCACGGTGCACGCGGTCGACGAGACCCTCCCTTTTCAGGTGGAGAGCGATGCATCGGACGTCGCTCTGGCCGCCACTCTCAACCTTGCCAGCAGACCCGTGGCCTTCTTTTCCCGCACCCTCCATGTCTCTGAAATTCGTCACTCCTCTGTCAAAAAGGAGGCCCAAGCCATTGTGGAAGCTGAGCAGCATTGGAGGCATTACCTGGCCGGCAGGAGATTCACTCTCCTCACTGACCAACGGTCGGTTGCCTTCATATTTAATAATACACAGCGGGGCAAGATCAAAAATGATAACATCTTGAGGTGGAGGATCGAGCTCTCCACCTACAATTATGAGATTTTGTATCGCCCCGGGAAGCTCAACGAGCCCCCCCATTGCCCTACCCCGAGGTACACGTGCCAGCGCACAAGTGGACCGATTCAGGGCCCTACACGATGGTGTCGGTCACCCGGGCGTCATCTGTTTCTTTCACTTCATAAAGGCCCGCAACCTGCCCTACTCCATCGAGGTGGTCAGGGCTGTCACCAGAGACTCCAGGTCTGCGTGGAGTGCAAACCGAACTTCTACCAACCAGACCGAGCGCACCTGGTGAAGGCCTCCCCCGCCCCTTTGAACGCCTCAGTGTGGACTTCAAAGGGCCCCTCCCCTCCACCGACCGAAACATGTACTTTCTGCACGATGAATACTCCAGATTCCCCATCGCCATCCCATGCTCCGATATGACGTTTGCCACCGTCATTAAAGCACTCAACAGCATCTTCGCCCTGTTCGGTTTCCCCGCTTACGTCCACAGCGACCGGGGATCCTCCTTTATGAGTGATGAGCTGCATCAATTCCTGCTCGGCAAAGTCATTGCCTCGAGCAGGGCAACCAGCTACAACCCCCGGGGAAATGGGCAGGTGGAGAGGGAGAATGGGACGGTCTGGAAAGCTGTCCTGCTGGCCCTGCGGTCTAAAAATCTCCCGGACTCCCGCTGGCAGGAGGTCCACCCGACGCGCTCCACTCCATTCGATCGCTACTCTGCACTGTGACTAACGAAACCCCCCATGAACGTCTCGTTGCCTTCCCTAGGAGGTCCACCTCCGGGGTTTTACTCCCAACGTGGCTGACAACTCCAGGACCCATTCTCCTCCGCAAAACGTGCGGATCCACAAGGCAGACCCGTTGGTCGAAAGGGTACAACTACTCCATGCAAACCCGCAGTATGCCTACGTGGTGTACCCCAACGGCCGCCAGGACACAGTCTCCCTCAGGGACCTGGCACCAGCTGGATTCCCACCCACGGCCGACCCCCCCCCCCGATTGCCCCGGCGCCACTCACCCTCCTCCCAGCGCACCTCACTACAGCCCCCGCCCCAGGATGATCCGTCCTCCTATTGGTTCCACCCGGGAATGAAGATGACGACAACACGCTCCCGGAGTCACAGGCGACCAAGTCGGCGCCTGCATCACCACCGGGACCAAGGCGCTCACAGCCAGGATTGATGCACCCAACCGGCTTTAGAGAGGGTGCAGAAGAGATTTACCAGAATGTTGCCTGGTATGGAGGGCATTAGCTATGAGGAGCAGTTGAATAAACTCGGTTTGTTCTCACTGGAACGAAGGAGGTTGAGGGGCGACCTGATAGAGGTCTACAAAATTGTCCTAAAGGACATAGCTGCTAGGCTGGGTCTGCAGCAGGTGGTGAGGGAACCAACAAGAGGGAAAAACACGATCTCATCCTCACCAACCTGCCTGCCGCAGATGCATCTATCCATGACAGTATCGCTAGGAGTGATCACCAGAGTCTTTGGAGACTAACCCCCGTCTTCACATTGAGGATACCCTCCATCGTGTTGTGTGGCACTACCACGGTGCTAAATGGGATAGACTTCGAACAGATCTAGCAATTCAAAACTGGTCACCCATGAGGGACTGTGGGCCAGCAGCTGCAACTACAATCTGTAACCTCAGGACCAGGCATATCCCCCACTCTACCATTACCAAGTCAGGGGATCGAACCTGGCTCAATGGAGGGAGGGCAATACCAGCCAGGCCTTTAATAAAAAAAAGAGGCGCCAAGCTGGCGAAGCTACAAAACAGGTCTACTTGCTCTTTATTCTGATGGGTATGTACGTAATAGACAGAGCTATGCAATCCCACAACCAAAGGAACAGATCTAAGCTCCACCAGCCCTGCCACATCCAGCCGTGTATGGTGGTGGACAATTAAACAACTCACTAGAGGAGGACGATACACAAACACAGTGCAGGAAAGGCCCTTCAGCTCATCGAGTCTGCACTGCCGCATGAAACGCATCCGATCTGCCAATCCTAATCCCATCAGCCAGCACTTGGCTCATAGCGTTGAATGTTAAGATGTGCCAAGTGCTCATCCAGGTACATTTTAAAAAGATGCGAGGCAACCTGCCTCTACCACCCTCCCAGGCAGTGCTTTCCATACCATCAACACCCTCTGGGTAAAAAGGTTTTCCCTCAACTCCCCCTGAACCTCCTGCCCCTCACCTTGAACTTGTAACAGACCCTTCAACTAAGGGGAACAGCTGTTCCATATCCACCCTGCCAATGCCCTTCATAAGCTTGTACAATTGATCAGGTTGCCCTCAGTCTTCTCTGCTCCAGCGAAAACAACCCAAGCGTATCCAACCTTTCTTCACAACTAAAATGTTCCATCCCAGCAACATCCTGGGTGGCATGTAGCACAGTGGTTAGCAATGTTGCGTTGCAGCGGCAGGGTCCCGGGTTCGATTCCTGCTTGGGTCACTGTCTGTGCGGAGACAGCACATTCTCCCAGTGTCGGCGTGGGTTTCCTCCGGGTGCTCCGGTTTCCTCCCACAGTCCAAAGACATGCAGGTTAGGTGAATTGGGCATTCTGAATTCTCCCTCCGTGTACCCGAACAGGCGCTGGAGTGTGGCGACTAGGGGATTCTCACAGTAGCTTCATTGCAGTGTTAATGTAAGCCTCTTGTGACAATAATAAAGATGACTTTTATTACATCCTAATGAAATGCCTCTGCACCTGCTCCAGTGCAATCACATCCTTCCTATAATGTGGCAACCAGAACTGTACACAGTACTCCAGCTGTGGTCTCACCAATGTTCTATATAATTCCAACATGACTTTCTTGTTTTTGTAATCCATGCCATGATTGATAAAGGCAAGTGTACCATGTGCCTTTTTCACCAGCCTATTAACCTGCCCTTCTACCTTCAGAGATCTATTTACAAAGATGCGAAGGTGTCTCTGTTCCTCAGGACTTCCCATTGTGGTGTCATTCATCGAACATTTCCTTGCCGAATTGCTCCTTTCAAAGTGTAACGCTTCACACTTTTCAGGATCAAGTTCAATCTGCCACTTTTCTGCCCATTTGACCATCCCGTTTATATCTTCATGTAACCCAGGACTCCCAGCCAATCTTTGTGTCATCCACAAACTTACAAATCCTACTCCCCACAAAGTCACCCAAGTAATTTATATAAATGCCGAATAACAAGGGACCCAGCAGAGATCCCAGTGGTACACCATTGGACACAGGCTTCCAGTCACTAGCCGCCGTCTATCATCACCCTCTGTTTCCTTCAGCTCAGCCAGCTTCGAATCCACCTCATCAAGTTCCCTGTATTCCAAGTGCATTTACCTTCTTTATAAGTCTCCGATGTGGGACCTTGTCAAATGCTTTGCTGAAATCCATGTAAACTACATCAACAGCACTACCCTCATCTACACACTTAGTCACGTGCTCAAAAAATGCAATCAAATTTGTTCGGCACAACATCCCTCTGACATAGAACATAGAGTGCAGAAGGATACCATTCGGCCCATCTAGTCTGCACCGACCCATTTAAGCCCTCACTTGCACCCTATCCCCGTAACCCAATAACCTTCCTAATCTTTTTGGACACTAAGGGAAATTTAGCATGGCCAATCCACCTAACCCGCACGTCTTTGGACTGTGGGAGGAAACCGGAGCACCCGGAGGAAACCCACGCAGATACTGGGAGAATGTGCAGACTCCACACAGAGAATGACCCAGTGGGGAATCGAACCTGGGACCCTGGTGCGTGAAGCCACAGTGCTAACCACGGTGCTACCATGCTGACTATTCCTGACCAAACCTTGCCTTTCCAAGTGGAGACCGATTCTCTGCTTCAGAATTTTCTCCATTAGTTTCCCCACCACTGGCATGAGACTCACTGGCCTGCAACTTCCCTGGCTTATCCCCACAGCCTTCCTTCTGGGACCACATTTGCGGTTCTCCAATCCTCTGGCACCTCTCCCGTGGCCAGAGAAGAATTAAAAATTTGGATCAAAGCCCCTGCAATCTCCTCCCTCACCTCTTACAGCAACCTGGGACACAATTCGTCCGGACCTGGAGATTTCTCCATTTTTAAGCCTGCCAACACCTCCAATACCTTGTCCCTCCTTATAACAACTTGTTCAAGAACCTCACAGTCCTCCCTCCCTCCCGAGTTCCATATCGGCCTCCTCATTCTATTGGGTGAAGACAGATGTTAAATATTAATTTATCACCCTACCAATGTCCTCTGGTTCCACCCACAGATTCCCCCTTGGTCCCGACTTTTTCTCTAGTTATCCTATTCCCATTGATATGCTTATAGAATGTCTTGTGTTTTTCCCTACTTTTACCAGCTAGATTTCTCATATTCCCTCTTCCCTCTCCTAACTGCTTTCTTAAGTTCCATTCTGCGCCTTCTGTACTCCACTAATGCTTCTGTTGATTTGCTCCCCTTGTACTTATTTAAAGTCTCTCTCTTCCTTCTCATTGTATCCTTAATATCTGTGGGCATCCATAGGTCTCTCGGCTTGTTACTCCTTCCTATTAACCTAGAGGGAACATAACATGTTGGGCCTGTACCCTCCCCATTTCCTCTTTGAACACCCCCCACTGCTCTTCTGTAGATCCCCCCCACCAGTAACTTGTTCCAATCTACCTTGGCCAGATCCTGCCTTATTTTACTAAAGTCTGCACTCCCCCAATCCAAGACCTTTGTCTGCAACTTGTCTATTTCCTTGTCCATAACAAACTTAAATGTCACCATATTGTGGCCGCCATCACCAAAATGCTCCCCCACCATCACATCAACCACCTGTCTGGCTTTATTCCCCAGAATTAGGTCCAGCACTGCACCATCCCTTGTTAGACCTACCACATGTGGAGTTAAAAAGTTGTCTTGTGCACATTTTACATCCCCATCCTCAACGTGGATGAGACCAGCACATCAGTGCAAAAGATCAAGCTGAAGCTGTCACAGAAACCTTCAGTCAGAAGTGCCGAGTGGACGATCCACCTTGGCCTCCTGCACAGGTCTCCAGTGTCACAGATGTCAGTCATCAGCCAATTCAATTCACTTCTCGTGATATCAAGAAACGGCTGAAGGCACTGGATGCTGCCAAGGCTATGGGCCCTGATAACATTCCAGCAATAGTACTGAAGGCTTGTGCTCCAGAACTTGCCGCACCCCTAACCAAGCTGTTCCAGTACAGCTACAATACTGACATCTACCCAGCAATGTGGAAAATTGCCCAGGTGTGTCCTGTACACAAGAAACAGGACAAATCCAACTCAGACAATTACCCCCCCACCCCCCAACAGTCTACTCTCCATCATCAGTAAAATGATAGGAGTCATCAACAGCACTATCAAGCAGTACTTACTCAGCAATAACCCTCTCACGGACGTTCAGTTTGGGTTTCGCCAGAGTCACTCAGCTCCTGATCTCATTACAGCCTTGGTTCAAACATGGACAAAAGAGCTGATCTCCCGAGGTAAGGTGAGAGTGACTGCCCTTGACATCAAGGAAGCATTTGTCAGTGTGGTACAATAGCCTTAGCAAAACTGGAGTCATTGGGAATCAAGGGGAAAATCCTCCACTGGTTGGAGTCATACCTGGCATAAAGGAAGATGGTTGTGGTGGTCAATCATCTCGGCTCCAGGACATCGCTGCACGAGTTCCTCAGAGCCAAACCATCTCCAGCTGCGTCTTCAATGGCTTTCCTTCCATCACAAGGTCAAAAGCAGGGATCGTCGTCGTTGCCGGTACGGTGGCACAGTGGTTAGCACTGCTGCCTCACAGCTCCAGGGTCCTGGTTTAACTCCAGCCTCAGGTGACTGTGTGGAGTTTGCGCTTTCTCCCGTGTCTGCGTGGGTTTCCTCCGGGTACTCCAGTTTCCTCCCAGTCGAAAGATCTGCAGGTTAGATGGGGTTACTGGGTTATGGGGATAGGATGAGGTGTGGGCTTAAGTAGGGTGCTCTTTCCAAAGGACGGTGCAGACTTGATGGGCCGAATGGCTTCCTTCTGCACTGTAGATTCTATGATTGCACAATGTTCGGCACCATTCGCGACTCTTCAGGTAATGAAGCAGTCCATGTCCAAATGCAACAAGCCCTGGACAATCCAGGCTTGGACTAATAAGTAACAATCGTGCCACACAAGTGCCAGGCAATGACCATCTCCAACAAGAGAAAATCTAACCATCACCCCTTAATATTCAATGGCATTACCATCTCGGAATCCCCCCTTTCTCAACATCCTTGGGGTTACCATTGACCAGAAACTGCACTGAATTAGCAATATAAATAACTGTTGTTACAAGAACAGGTCAGGGTCTGGAATTTCTGTGGTGAGTAACTCACCTCCTGACTCCCCAAAACCTGTCCACCATCTTCAAGGCACAAGTGAGGAGCGCAATAGATTACTGTCCATTGTCTGGATGAGTGCAGCTCCAACAACACAAGATGTTTGACCCCATCCAGAACAAAGCAGTCCGCTTGATTGCTACCCCTTCCGCATTCAAACCCTCCACCACTGACACACAGTAGCAGCCATGTGTACCATCTACAAGATGCATTGCAGGAACGCATCAAGGTTGCTTAGTCAGCACCTTCCAAACCCATGACCACCACCATCTGGAAAACATGAGCAGCAGATACCTGGGAACCCCACCACCTGGAGGTTCCCCTCTAAGTCACTCACCATCTTGACTTGGAAAGATATCGCTTGGAAAGAATTTGGCGCTGGGTCAAAATCTTGGAGCTCCCTCCCCAATAGTAGTGGGTGTAACTACACCTAGCACTGCAGTGGTTCAAGCTACCACCTTTTGATGGGCAATAAATGCTGGCCTACCCTATGATGCCCATAAATTATTGTTTAAGTGCCAGCCCGGAGGACATGCAGCCATGCATTTTGCCTGAGGTCAAAGATCTTGGTTTCTCATTTCAAAACACGGACATTTTTATCAATGGCCATTTAGCAAATTTTAAATTAGATGCAACAGCCAGGGGTGGCATGGTGATGAAGTAGTTAGCACTGCTGCCTTCGGCACTGAGGACCCGGGTTCAATGTCCGTGTGGAGTTTGCACATTCTCCCTGTTTCTGCATGGATTTCACCCCCACAACCCAAAGATGTGCAGGTTAGGTGGATTGGCCATGCTAAATTGGCCCTTAATTGGAAAAAAATTGGGGACTCTAAAAAAATTTTTTTTAACATATAATAGCCAGTATAACAGTCCTGTTGGACAAAGAACCGTGACTAAAAGACCTCTGGCTTTGAACAATGGACACGGAGCTGTATGGGCCTGGAGAAATCTGATTTCCCATCATTGGTACAATCCTGGAATCAATGAGGAATGGTGGCAAATCTTCCACCTGTAAACAGTCTTTCTCTCCCTCGAGCTGAGATGCCCGTGTGCATTTGGATATCCTCAAAATGGCAAATGATGTCAAGACGACCGTTGCTGTTAACCAAACAGAACTGCACGTTCCTAATGAGCGTCCAGACTGAGACTTCAGCACTTTTTGCAGAGCAGGTTGGTCAATTCTCTTTACAGGTACTGCAAAACCCTCCATGGTCAGACAGGCCAACAACCCATGGATCCGATCACCAGTCAAATGAGTGTCAACCTCTGGCTCCGATGGCAGTACAGCAAGTCACCACTGTAACCATGAAGAATAATCTCCAACTCCCAGCCAGCATGCCAAAGCCTAAAAATGTGCTTCAACCAGAGAGCACTCAGCCACTGCAAACAGCTTAACTCAGGAGGTGGCATATCACCAAACCCCATTGGCATCATACAAATGCACTTCCTCAGCCAGAGGAAGATGATCCACATGGTGACTGGCAACAAGGAGATGAGCACATTGTTTGTCCACTCCACAAGAAACGAGTTAGAGTAGCAATCACCGATCAATGTAACAACCAAACCGACCAAAGAAATACACAAAGGAACAGAAGAATGAAAAGGTATCCAGGTGACAGCTCAATCTCCAAGCTAACAGCGAGAACCGCTCCTCCGACAGGAGTGTGAACAGGATATGGAAGAGTTACAAGGCCTTCATGCCATCTGAGCCTTTGAATTCAAGTACTTGAAGGGGTAATACTATGATAATGTAGCAATAACAATGCAAGCACTAGGTACATTGGATAGATTTGGTAGGAGGTCCAAAATGAGGACGTCCAACAGACCAACTTCACGGGCATTCTGGGTAAGCACTTCATTGCCATGTCATCACAAGATTTCCCAAACCTCCAGTGCCAGTGTTTGAATTGGTTTGTTAAGTTAGTCAACTCATTTCCTCGCAATGGAGAGATTCCCGTTACCCTGAATGGTCAGGTGCTGGGGCCTTGCCGCTCTGTCCCTGCCCAGCAGTGGATGCACATCTGCCTGACCTGCTGACTGCAGCATTTTCTGTTTGTGGCTCAGTGCTTTGTTTCAGGTGTACGATGAATGTAGGAAATTTTAATACATGTCCAGGTGCTCCGGTTTCCTCCCACAAGTCCCGAAAGACGTGCTGTTAGGTAATTTGGACATTCTGAATTCTCCCTCCGTGTACCCGAACAGGCGCTGAAATGTGGCAACTAGGGGCTTTTCACAGTAACTTCATTGCAGTGTTAATGTCAGCCTACTTGTGACAGTGAGGATTATTGTGTAGCATAAGGGTATGGCACATATCTGGTTAATGGGGGAGAGAGTGTACCACCGCCCACACAGTGATGGAAAGGAACACATGATGTCACTGTGATGTTTATGATTTTGAGGCCAGATATCATGGGGTTGTCTATTACATGAGTATATTTGGGAGATACAATGCATCGACATGACCCCTTGCTTTTGGCCCAAAAACTCATGTTGTTGCATTTACTCCGTGTATATGTTTTATATAAAAATAATTTTTAAAAAAATATAGAGTACTCAATTTTTTTCTCCCCCAATTAAGTGGCAATTTAGCATGGCCAACCACTTACCCTGCACATCTTTGAATTGTGGGGCGAGACCCATGCAAACACGGGGAGAATGTGCAAACTCCACACAGACAGTGACCAGGGTCCGGGATTGAACCAGAGCCCTCGGCGGCGTAAGGCAGCAGTGCTAACCATTGCACCACCGTGCTGCCCTTTACTCAATGTATATATTAATCCACCTTTTCAGCTAAGGCATGTTACACTGATACTAATCAGTCTAATGTTTCATCACACAAATGCACGTTGTGCTCACCTCATATCCACAAGGTATCAAAGCGGGTAGTGTTACAAGGATGCACAGGAGTTTAGTACATACCCACACAGACCAGACCCACGCAGTTCATACCCTATGTGGTCAATGACAAAGAAGGCAATCACCTACACCCATGCAGTGGTTTACGTTTATACTGTGTATAAGCCGACATCTTGATGCTTCAAGATCAACTTCTAGACCAACATTTAAAATGTAAAAGGAATCTTCAGGCAACTCCAATATCATTGCATCATGAGATTATCTGGATGCATAAAGGTGAACAAATGGACTGGGGTTTTCTCAGTCTAATAATTCCAATGTAAAAGTTCAGAGGTTGCTACATTGCAATAACATTTCCCATAAATGAAAGAATCACTTCCTGTTCTTCTTGAATCCAAGTGATTGTGAAATCTGATGCAATTATTATTCACTGAATGACTCATAGAAGTTGCTTAGAGTTACAGGATCAACTTCAGAAGAATATGAACTTTGTTCTGACTTGGGCACAACTATCTCACAGAAGAAGTGACGTATCGGACAATGCCAAAAGAAATGGATCCTTTGACACAATGGCAAAGTATTAAAGTTGACCACATTTGTAATAAGCACAGATTACTTGGGGCATTTTCAAGTTGGCAGGTTATAACTAATGGGCTTCAGCTATTTGTAAATGTTGCCACAGTCCCAGAGGAATACAGGTTTCTCCTGCCTTTTGAGAGCTGACTGGGTGTGATTTAACCCAAGGGTCACCACCCCTCAGGCAAGTGGCATGGCTAAGGGGGGCCTTCATGAATAACCTCAGCCGATACGAGAACTGAATCTGCACTGTTGGCATTGCAGCACATCACGAACAAGCCATCCCCCTTTAAGGAAGGATATACTTGTATTCAAGGCAGTATAGCAACGTTCACTAGAATGAAAGGGTTGTCCTATGATGAGAGACGGAATAAAATAGGCTTATGCTCTCTGGCGTGTAGATGAATGAGGAGAGATCTAATGGATTCTGAAGGGGCTTGACACAATAGGTTATTTTCCCCTGGCTGGGGAAACAAGAATATATGGGCACAGTCCCAGGAAAGGGGTTGATCGGGGCGACATGGTGGTACAGTGGTTAGCCGAGGACTTGGGTTCGATCCCGGCCCTGGGTCAGTGTGAAGTTTGCACATTCTCCCCGTGTCTGCATGGGTCTCACCCCACAACCCAAAAATGTGCTGGGTAGTTGGATTGACCACACTAAATTGCCCCTTAACTGGAAAAATTATAAAAGGAACGAGGTCGATCATTTAGGATAGAGGTTACGAGAAACCTTTTCACTCAAGGAGCTGTGAATCTCTGGAATGGTCTGCCCTAAAGACTGGTGGGTGCCGTATCATTGACTTAAGGCCGAGATGGATAGATGCAGGTGTCTCAGGGAATCAAGCTGAATCCAATGATCACCCACGATTGTAGTGAATGATGGAGAGGGCTCAAGGAGATGAAAGGTCTACTCCTATTTCTTATTATGTGTTTCTGTTCTCTGGTCATACCATTCCCCTCTAGGTTGATGGTTATTTCATAGGCAAGAAGCAACAATAAAGATGACCCTTGACAAGGGGTAAGGGTTCAAAGCCATCATTATGCATTATTTAGTTAGTGGCAACAGCAAATCAACACACCTGATAGTCCTGTGCCATATAGCAGCGTGATACCCAATTCTGTCACCAGGTAGCTGGGAGATCCCAGTTTTCCATTGCTAATCTCCAGACACTCCTCAACTCTGCAATTTCCTGCCTCTACTGTGATGGCAGTGAGGGTGGCAACTACTGGAAAGTCAAACCATCTCCCCAACCCACCCACCACGTTCTTTGTCTCTCCCTGGTGTTCTGAGCTGTCTTCTCCTGCAAGGAGAAAAACCAGTGGGTTGAGTGAGTGAGAGAAATCGATTGACAGCATTTGTGGAAGGGTCTGTAAAGGATGGTTGAGGTGGGATGGAGGGTTATTGTCAGTGTTGGCAATTCAGGTGAGGATGTGCCCAAAGAGAGGAATGAGGGGTGTTGGTCGGAGAAGAGCTTAGCAGCAGAATGCTGCGAAAGTCAAGCACTTCAATGATCATTGCCGGAGGCCACTGAACCTCTTTTAGCACTGTGTCCAGCTGCAAATTTCGAGCCACTCCTGCTTTGTCTCATCAACTGCTGTGAAAAAGAGTTCTCTTTAGGACTTCCCAGCCTGCAGCGTGATGCCAGGGGTGCCTCGAAATTGGTGAGGTTCAACCCACTGCCTACTCAACACCTCCACACTCCTAGAAGCAGGTCTAGAAGGCAAAATCTGTGTCAACAGAAATTACCTCAGCTGCTTTTTTTCCCTGCTAAGTGGCTCAAGACTTTTGAGAGTCAGACTTGAGACATGTTCTATCCTGGAACCAAACATAGTGGTCTGGTAAAGTTACAAGTTCTAATTTCTACTCAGCACATCACATACACCCCAGGCAACCCCAGGCAAATTAAAAGCAAATAAACAAGTCCTGCATTCTTATCAGCTCATCTGAAGATTAGAAGTACAAAGTGAACATCTTTTTTTTAAAAACAGTGAAACATTTGCTCTCAATCTGATTCACAAATTACAAGAGGAAATGGCATTAATATCTAACCAGCTCTGATTAAAACATCGCATTCAGGTCAGCTTGTTTAGGTGTTAGTAAACGTCTGGTGGGTCCTGGAAAGTGATCAATAAGCCAGTATAATTCCGGAAATAAATGTCATTTCCCCTTCTGAAGCAGTATTACAGCACTGGGAAATAATTGCAAGCAAGAACAAATCGATGGGGATTTGAAGTTACAGGTGTTATTAATGTATTTCAACATAAAAGGTTAGTTCTGATGAGTCATCCTAGGTATGCAAGCACAATTACATTGGGTAAAGGTGAAATTCAGGGGTTGCTTGCAATTAGAAACCAACTTTTATTAATGTTCAAGCCAGTTAAGAAAGCCTGTCTTTAATGGAACGGTGACACATGAACTAATTGAATTATAAATTAGATCGCATTGTATTTCAAAAACTTATATCCGCTAAACGGTGTCAAATGTTACCGAAGCAGGCAGATGTGTATGTCTGCCATTACTGAAAAGCAGCGCATCTCGACAGCGAAGTGCCAAAGCTGCTTACACTTACAGCTACAAAGGATCACAAAAGCATACGCATTTTCCACTAAGCCTCGTTTCTTCTCTCCCCTCCAGGAGAAAGGAATGTATCGAGTCATGAAAATGAGCTGATTTGTTGTTACTCATTTCGCATTCTCCGATTCTCAAACAACGGACAACAAACTAAACAGAGGATCGGGTATCTTAATACAGCTTTAGTCAAGAGGCTTGGCAATAATCGGTGTGCTATTAGAAACATGGAAAGGCTGGTACATTCTCATACGCCAAGTTTTTTGAAGAAGTAATTTTTCAGTCTATTTGCCATGAACCAGGATGGCGAGTAGGGGACTGTAGAATACAGAGCTGAACATGTTTACACTGATAACACAGACTGCCTTTAACCAAAACTTTTGGTTAAAGCCACCGTTCCTTGCCCTCTTGGAGGAAGAGAGAGTCAACACAAAATATGCTTATACAACTTGTCAAAAAGAACACATTTTGCTGTATCGCCACTAACCAGTCTTTTTTGTGGGAAATAAGCTTCAATAAGAGAGATACCAAGACAATTGGGGATGTCCTATTTTCCACGAGTTAGAATGTTTCAAAACAAGCAGAGAAATCCACCTCAAAACAACTATCGCAACATCAAAATAAAAATAACTTTAAAAAGTTACTAATCTTTCAAATATTTACATTGAAACATCGATCAGGACACTTCGGAAACATTTTAAGTTGTCAATCAGAGAGTGAAAAGGAAGTTATTTTTAAAGGTAGGAGACGGGAAGGGCGACTCCCTTCACTTTGTCGTCAGCCCAACTCTACCTGAAATCTTCTCCTGGTAACCTTTGGTGAAGAACTGCATGGCAGTGGCGGCTCTCCAGGGCGTCTTGAGAAGCCCCTGCCGCTCAGGGTCCTCCCCCAGCCCCCTCAGGATAGCCGAGTAGGCGGATTCCAGGCTCGGCAGACTCAGCTGGTTGTCCTCCAGGCTGCGGGTCCGCTCCTCCTGCCACTGGGCGGCCGCTCTCTGCGGCTCCGAGTGCCCATTCAGCCAGCCGCCCGCGCCAGCCACCGGCACTTTGCCCGAAGTCGTGCCGCCGCCGCTCAGCCCCTCGGCCTTGCCCCCATTAACTAGCGGCGTCCCGCGATCCATGAGTGTGTGTGTGTGGGGGGGGGAGGGCAGGTCAGAAGCCGCGGCTGCAGTGACTGGGCGGGAGACAGAGGTGCTCAGTGTGTGTGTCTGTAGTCAGGGTGTGTGTGTAGTCAGGGTGTGTGTCTCTGTAGCCAGCGTCTGTGTGTGGTATGGTGTATCCCTGTAACCAGTGTCTGTGTGTGGTGTGTATGCTGGAAGACAGGTGGCCGCTCATTCAAACACAATCATGTTTCCGGCTCCTTTAATAGAGGGGTGTAGGCACTGGCTCCATGCCATTGGCTGTGGGGATCTCCGCGCAATGGCTGCGTCATTCACATTCATTGAGAATTGTTGGAGATCAGCCTCAAGTGTCCAAAAACAGAACATTCAGCTAGCCCCAGACATAGTCAGCCCCATTCACATTAGCTCAGCCACAGTCTGCCCATTCACATTAGCTCAAACACAATCCAGATACAATCAGCACATTCACGTTATCTCAAACCCATTCACATTAGCTCAGACACGGTCCAGACACACTCACCCATTCACATTAGCTCAGACACGATCCAGACACAGTCAGCCCATTCACATCCAGTTAGCCCAGACACAGCCCAGACACAGTCAGCACATTCACATTAGCTCAGACACAGCCCGGACACAGTCAGCACATTCACATTAGCTCAGACACAGCCCGGACACAAACAGCAAATTCACATCCAGTTAGCCCAGACACAGCACAGACACAGTCAGCCCATTCACATTAGGCCAGACACAGCCCAGACACAGTCAGCACATTCACATTAGCTCAGACACAGCCCGGACACAAACAGCAAATTCACATCCAGTTAGCCCAGACACAGCACAGACACAGTCAGCCCATTCACATTAGGCCAGACACAGCCCAGACACAGTCAGCCCATTCACATTAGGCCAGACACAGCCCAGACACAGTCAGCACATTCACATTAGCTCAGACACAGCCCAGACACAAACAGCAGATTCACATTCAGTTAGCTCAAACACAGTTGGCCCATTTACAACCCAGATACAGTCGGCCCATTTACAGCCCAGACACAATCAGCCCATTGACAGCCAGTCAAGGTCAGCCCAGACACAGTCAGCCCATTCACATTAGCCCAGAAACAGCCCAGACACAGTCAGCCCATTCACATTAGCCCAGAAACAGCCCAGACACAGTCAGCCCATTCACATTAGCCCAGAAACAGCCCAGACACAGTCATCCCATTCACATTAGCCCAGAAACAGCCCAGACACAGACAGCACATTCACATTAGCCCAGAAACAGCCAGCCCATTCACATTAGCCCAGAAACAGCCCAGATACAGTCAGCACATTCACATTAGCTCAGTCACAGCCCAGACACAGTCAGCCCATACACAATCAGCCCATTTACAGTCAGTCACAGTCAACCATTTACAGTCAGTCACGGTCAACCCATTTACAGTCAGTCACGGTCAACCCATTTACAGTCAGTCACGGTCAACCCATTTACAGTCAGTCACAGTCAACCCATTTACAGTCAGTCACGGTCAACCCATTTACAGTCAGTCACGGTCAACCCATTTACAGTCAGTCACGGTCAACCCATTTACAGTCAGTCACAGTCAACCCATTTACAGTCAGTCACAGTCAACCCATTTACAGTCAGTCACGGTCAACCCATTTACATTCAGTCACGGTCAACCCATTTACAGTCAGTCACGGTCAACCCATTTACAGTCAGTCACAGTCAACCCATATTACAGTCAACCACTTAAAGCGGCAATGCCCTGCCAAATCCCGACAATGCTTGAGATGTGGCAAACTTGGCCACTATGCTGCTTTATGCAGATCAGCTCGGCCTGCCAACTCATATGGCTCCAGCCAGCCTCGCAGGAAAGTCCAGGCCATTCAGCCCACAGTCACCGAGTCCGATGCGGACCGACTACCCGATATTGACACCGAGGACCCGAAGGCACCTTTTCGAATCGGTATCGTTACAAAAAACAGGGTGTCCCCGAAGCATAGAATCCACGGTATACAGCATCGATCCGGACGATGAGTGGTGTGCCACCCTTACGGTCAACCAGTCCCAAATACGATTCCGCCTGGACACTGGTGCCTCCGCCAGTGACCTCCAAAGCCTTCGTGTCAAACCAGCCATCCTCCCATCAGCCTGCCAGCTATTAGATTATAATGGCAATGCCATTGCTGCCAGCGGCTCGTGCCAACTTGAAGTGACGCACAGGTCACGCAAAGCCACCCTTCCCTTTGAAATCGTGGGTTCCTCGAAAGCCTCCCTGCTTGGCGCGCAGGCATGCAAGCTGTTGAACCTAGTTTAGAGAGTTCACTCTCTCCTGCTGCGCATCTGCCTTTCAGGACACCGACTTCCGGGCGCAGCTCAACACCATTATCAACCAGTACCACAACGTCTTCGAGAGCATGGGCACGTTCCGTACACCTACAAGATTTTATTAAAACCGAATGCCACGCCTGTGGTGCACGCACCTCGCAGGGTCCCATCACCCCTTAAGGACCGCCTCAAGCAGCAGCTGCAGGACCTCCAGAACCAAGGAATGATTTCCAGAGTCACGGAACCAACCGACTGGGTCAGTTCCATGGTATGTGTAAAAAAGCCTTCCGGCGAATTGAGAATTTGCATTGATCCCAAGGCTCTAAATCACAATATCATGAGAGAGCACTATCCAATTCCCAAGCGCGAAGAGATCACATGCGAGATGGCTCACACCAAGCTCTTCACCAAACTCGACACCTCAAAAGGATTCTGGCAAATCCAGCTCGATAAATCCAGCAGGAAACTTTGCACATTTAACAGCCCCTTTGGCAGATATTGTTACAACAGGATGCCGTTCGGGATCACATCTGCATCAGAAGTGTTCCATAGGATTATGGAACAAATGATGGAAGGCATTGAAGGTGTTCGCGTCTATGTCGATGACATAATCATTTGGTCCACCACCCCGCAGGAGCATGTTAGTCGCCTCCAGCGCGTATTCAGCCGTATACATGAGCCTGGCCTCCGCCTCAACAGGGCCAAATGCTCTTTTGGTCAGACGGAACTCAAGTTCCTCGGGGACCACATCTCCCAGTTGGGTGTGCAGCCGGATCGGACAAGGTTGCTGCCATCACAGCAATGAAAACACCAGAGGACAAGAAGGCGGCCCTCCGATTTCTGGGCATGGTCAATTTTTTAGGGAAATGTATCCCTAACCTCACCTATCATACCACGGCTCTCAGGAACCTGGTCAGGAAGACGACATACTTCCAATGGCTCCCTGCCCACGAGCGCGAATGGAGAGACTTCAAAGCAAAACTGACCACGGCCCCGGTCTTAGCTTTCTTTGATCCAGCAAAGGAGACCAAAATTTCGACCGATGCCAGTCAATACGGCATTGGGGCAGTGCTCCTTCAACGTGATGAGGCCACATCATGGGCCCCCGTTGCATATGCGTCACGTGTGATGACCCCCCACGGAGCAGCGCTACGCGCAGATAGCAAAGGAGTGCCTGGGCCTTCCGACCGGTGTGGTTAAGTTTCACGATTATGTCTACGGACTTCCTCAATTCACCGTCGAGACCGACCATCGCCCGCTGGTCAATATAATACAGAAAGACTTGAACGATATGACACCTCGCCTCCAGCGTATTCTTCTCAAGCTCCGGCGATATGACTTCTAGCTGGTATACACCCCAGGCAAAGACCTCATTATTGCTGATGCTCTCTCCAGGGCAGTCAGCACTCCGTGTGACCCAGCGGGATTTGTCTGCCAGGTTGACGCCCATGTGGCATTCGCGGCCTCCAATCTACCTGCCACGGATGAACGCCTCGTCCAAATTCGCCGCGAGACGGCAGCTGACCCCTTGCGTGTCATGCGCCACCTAACAGACGGGTGGCTCAAGGGCCAATGCCCTCAGTTCTATAATGTCAGAGATGATCTGGCGGTAGTAGACGGGGTTCTTCTAAAACTGGACCGCATTGTCATCCCGCATAGCATGCGCCAACTTGTCCTGGAACAACTACACGAGGGCCACCTTGGCATGGAAAAGTGCCGCCGACGGGCCCGAGAGGCAGTGTACTGGCCCGGCATTAATGAGAACATAGCCAACACAATGCTCAACTGCCCCACTTGTCAGCGCTTCCAGCCGGCCCAACCACGTGAGACCCTGCAGCCCCATGAGTTGGTCACGTCACCATGGACCAAGGTGGGCATCGACCTGTTCCACGTGCTGGGTAGAGACTATGTCCTGATCGTGGACTACTTTTCGAATTATCCGGAGGTGATACGGTTGCACGACATCACCTCGTCTACCGTCATTCGTACATGTAAAGAAACATTTGCTCGACACGGCATCCCGCTCACGGTTATGTTGGATAATGGCCCCTGCTTCGCCAGCCAGGAATGGTCCAACTTTGCCAGGCGGTACAATTTTGCCCATGTGACATCCAGTCCCCTGTACCCCCAATCCAACGGCAAAGCGGAGACGGGAGTACATATAGTCAAACGGATCCTATGCAAGGATGCCGATGCTGGGTCCGATTTCCACCTTGCCTTGCTGGCTTATCGCTCAGCCCCACTGTCCACTGGCCTGTCGCCAGCCCAGTTACTCATGGGTCGTACCCTGAGGACGACGGTGCCGTCCATCCATGTCCCAGACCTCGACCACGTTCCGGTCCTTCGCCGGATGCAGCTGTCTCGTGCACAGCACAAGGCGGCTCATGACTCCCGTGCAGCTGATCTCCCTGCTCTGGCTCCAGATGACAACGTCCGCATCCATCTTCCGGATGGTGGTTGGTCTGCAACCGCTGTTGTCCTTCGGCAGGTGCCCCCCCCTCGTTCCTGGTTCGTCTACCGGATGGCTCTATTCTGCGCCGCAATCGACGCGCCCTTTGTCTCGTTCCACGCTCACCACGTGATCCTCCAGTGTCGCCTCGCCCTCCTGCTGACCCTGCCACAGACTATGCAGAGCTCCCTGTCACTCTGCCTCCCCCTGACTTTGACGCAGTCCAGCCCACTCCTAAACCGGCGGCTCTCGACCCACCCTTGAGGCGGTCAACCAGAATTCGTTGCCCACCTCAGAGACTTAATTTATGAACTTTGCGGACTTATGGACTCTCTGAATTGTTTCGTTGCTTTGTTTGATCGTTTCCCTGGTTTGTATATAGTGTTGATCTCGTTACTCTTGTTGCATTCTGCTTACTGCTTCTCTGCACCAGGCACCTTCCCATGTAAATAGCTTAGTTCTCATGTACGTAGTCCTGTAAATATGTCTTCGCACCCCACACGTAGTTAGGTACATTCTCACCACACATTATTTATTGCCACACACATATATATTTTTTGATAAAAGTGGGGATGTCATAATATACACCAGTATATCATGGTGCAGACACACACACTGATGGACACACAGCAAGACCAATCAACACACACAACACCGCAGCCAATCACCAGTTAGAGCACACGCACTATAAAGACAGGGGGCATCAGAGTTCCCGCTCATTTGGGATGCAGCCTCCTACAAGGACAGAGCTTACAGCTTACAGCACAGACCCTCACCATGTGCTGAGTGCATAGACTGGTTAGGACAGGCACAGGTCTTTAAGTGTTGGTGGCCTGTATGTGTTCCACGGATCTAGAGCACCCAACACATCAACCCATTTACAGTCAGTCACGGTCAACCCATTTACAGTCAGTCACGGTCAACCCATTTACAGTCAGTCACGGTGAACCCATTTACAGTCAGTCACGGTCAACCCATTTACAGTCAGTCACGGTGAACCCATTTACAGTCAGTCACGGTCAACCCATTTACAATCAGTCACGGTCAACCCATTTACAGTCAGTCACGGTCAACCCATTTACAGTCAGTCACGGTCAACCCATTTACAGTCAGTCACGGTCAACCCATTTACAGTCAGTCACGGTCAACCCATTTACAGTCAGTCACGGTCAACCCATTTACAGTCAGTCACGGTCAACCCATTTACAGTCAGTCACAGTCAACCCATTTACAGTCAGTCACGGTCAACCCATTTACAGTCAGTCACGGTCAACCCATTTACAGTCAGTCACGGTCAACCCATTTACAGTCAGTCACAGTCAACCCATTTACAGTCAGTCACAATCAACCCATTTACAGTCAGTCATGGTCAACCCATTTACAGTCAGTCACGGTCAACCCATTTACAGTCAGTCACGGTCAACCCATTTACAGTCAGTCACAGTCAACCCATTTACAGTCAGTCACGGTCTACCCATTTACAGTCAGTCACAGTCAACCCATTTACAGTCAGTCACGGTCAACCCATTTAGAGCCAGTCACAGACAGCCCATTTACAGTCCAGACACAGACAGCCCAGACACAGACAGCCCAGACACAGACAGCCCATACCACAGACAGCCCAGACCACAGACAGCCCAGACCACTGACAGCCCAGACCACAGACAGCCCAGACCACAGACAGCCCAGACCACTGACAGCCCAGGCACAGACAGCCCAGACACAGACAGCCCATTTACAGTCCAGACACAGACAGCCCAGACACAGACAGCCCAGACACAGACAGCCCATACCACAGACAGCCCAGACCACAGACAGCCCAGACCACTGACAGCCCAGACCACAGACAGCCCAGGCACAGACAGCCCAGGGACAGACAGCCCAGGCACAGACAGCCCAGGCACAGACAGCCCAGACACAGTCAGCCCATACCACAGACAGCCCAGACCACTGACAGCCCAGACCACTGACAGCCCAGACCACAGACAGCCCAGGCACAGACAGCCCAGGGACAGACAGCCCAGGCACAGGCAGCCCAGGCACAAACAGCCCACTCAGTTAGCCCATTTACAGACAGCCTAGTCACAGTTAGCCCATTTACACAGTCAGCCAACGACGGTCAACCCAGTCACAGTTTGCCGATTTGCAGTCACAATGAGTCCAGCTACAGCCAGTCACAGTTAGACGACTCACATCTAGCCCATTTACAGAGTCAGCCACCAGAGATAGCCCAGTCGCAGGCAGTCAGCCCAGTCGCAGGCAGTCAGCCCAGTCGCAGGCAGTCAGCCCAGTCGCAGGCAGTCAGCCCAGTCGCAGGCAGTCAGCCCAGTCGCAGGCAGTCAGCCCAGTCGCAGGCAGTCAGCCCAGTCGCAGGCAGTCAGCCCAGTCGCAGGCAGTCAGCCCAGTCGCAGGCAGGCAGCCCAGTCGCAGGCAGTCAGCCCAGTCGCAGGCAGTCAGCCCAGTCGCAGGCAGGCAGTCAGCCCAGTCGCAGGCAGGCAGTCAGCCCAGTCGCAGGCAGTCAGCCCAGTCGCAGGCAGTCTGCCCAGTCGCAGGCAGTCAGCCCAGTCGCAGGCAGTCAGCCCAGTCGCAGGCAGTCAGCCCAGTCGCAGGCAGTCAGCCCAGTCGCAGGCAGTCAGCCCAGTCGCAGGCAGGCAGTCAGCCCAGTCGCAGGCAGTCAGCCCAGTCGCAGGCAGTCAGCCCAGTCGCAGGCAGGCAGCCCAGTCGCAGGCAGGCAGTCAGCCCAGTCGCAGGCAGGCAGCCCAGTCGCAGGCAGTCAGCCCAGTCGCAGGCAGTCAGCCCAGTCGCAGGCAGGCAGTCAGCCCAGTCGCAGGCAGTCAGCCCAGTCGCAGGCAGTCAGCCCAGTCGCAGGCAGTCAGCCCAGTCGCAGGCAGTCAGCCCAGTCGCAGGCAGTCAGCCCAGTCGCAGGCAGGCAGTCAGCCCAGTCGCAGGCAGGCAGTCAGCCCAGTCGCAGGCAGTCAGCCCAGTCGCAGGCAGTCAGCCCAGTCGCAGGCAGGCAGTCAGCCCAGTCGCAGGCAGTCAGCCCAGTCGCAGGCAGTCAGCCCAGTCGCAGGCAGTCAGCCCAGTCGCAGGCAGGCAGTCAGCCCAGTCGCAGGCAGTCAGCCCAGTCGCAGGCAGTCAGCCCAGTCGCAGGCAGTCAGCCCAGTCGCAGGCAGGCAGCCCAGTCGCAGGCAGTCAGCCCAGTCGCAGGCAGGCAGTCAGCCCAGTCGCAGGCAGTCAGCCCAGTCGCAGGCAGTCAGCCCAGTCGCAGGCAGTCAGCCCAGTCGCAGGCAGTCAGCCCAGTCGCAGGCAGTCAGCCCAGTCGCAGGCAGTCAGCCCAGTCGCAGGCAGGCAGCCCAGTCGCAGGCAGTCAGCCCAGTCGCAGGCAGGCAGCCCAGTCGCAGGCAGTCAGCCCAGTCGCAGGCAGTCAGCCCAGTCGCAGGCAGTCAGCCCAGTCGCAGGCAGTCAGCCCAGTCGCAGGCAGGCAGCCCAGTTCAGGCAGGCAGTCAGCCCAGTCGCAGGCAGGCAGCCCAGTCGCAGGCAGTCAGCCCAGTCGCAGGCAGGCAGCCCAGTCGCAGGCAGTCAGCCCAGTCGCAGGCAGTCAGCCCAGTCGCAGGCAGGCAGCCCAGTCGCAGGCAGTCAGCCCAGTCGCAGGCAGTCAGCCCAGTCGCAGGCAGGCAGCCCAGTCGCAGGCAGTCAGCCCAGTCGCAGGCAGTCAGCCCAGTCGCAGGCAGTCAGCCCAGTCGCAGGCAGTCAGCCCAGTCGCAGGCAGTCAGCCCAGTCGCAGGCAGGCAGTCAGCCCAGTCGCAGGCAGTCAGCCCAGTCGCAGGCAGTCAGCCCAGTCGCAGGCAGTCAGCCCAGTCGCAGGCAGTCAGCCCAGTCGCAGGCAGGCAGTCAGCCCAGTCGCAGGCAGTCAGCCCAGTCGCAGGCAGTCAGCCCAGTCGCAGGCAGTCAGCCCAGTCGCAGGCAGTCAGCCCAGTCGCAGGCAGTCAGCCCAGTCGCAGGCAGTCAGCCCAGTCGCAGGCAGTCAGCCCAGTCGCAGGCAGGCAGTCAGCCCAGTCGCAGGCAGTCAGCCCAGTCGCAGGCAGTCAGCCCAGTCGCAGGCAGTCAGCCCAGTCGCAGGCAGTCAGCCCAGTCGCAGGCAGTCAGCCCAGTCGCAGGCAGTCAGCCCAGTCGCAGGCAGTCAGCCCAGTCGCAGGCAGTCAGCCCAGTCGCAGGCAGTCAGCCCAGTCGCAGGCAGGCAGTCAGCCCAGTCGCAGGCAGTCAGCCCAGTCGCAGGCAGTCAGCCCAGTCGCAGGCAGTCAGCCCAGTCGCAGGCAGTCAGCCCAGTCGCAGGCAGGCAGTCAGCCCAGTCGCAGGCAGTCAGCCCAGTCGCAGGCAGTCAGCCCAGTCGCAGGCAGGCAGCCCAGTCGCAGGCAGTCAGCCCAGTCGCAGGCAGTCAGCCCAGTCGCAGGCAGGCAGCCCAGTCGCAGGCAGTCAGCCCAGTCGCAGGCAGTCAGCCCAGTCGCAGGCAGTCAGCCCAGTCGCAGGCAGTCAGCCCAGTCGCAGGCAGTCAGCCCAGTCGCAGGCAGGCAGTCAGCCCAGTCGCAGGCAGTCAGCCCAGTCGCAGGCAGTCAGCCCAGTCGCAGGCAGGCAGTCAGCCCAGTCGCAGGCAGTCAGCCCAGTCGCAGGCAGTCAGCCCAGTCGCAGGCAGTCAGCCCAGTCGCAGGCAGTCAGCCCAGTCGCAGGCAGTCAGCCCAGTCGCAGGCAGGCAGTCAGCCCAGTCGCAGGCAGTCAGCCCAGTCGCAGGCAGGCAGTCAGCCCAGTCGCAGGCAGTCAGCCCAGTCGCAGGCAGTCAGCCCAGTCGCAGGCAGTCAGCCCAGTCGCAGGCAGTCAGCCCAGTCGCAGGCAGTCAGCCCAGTCGCAGGCAGTCAGCCCAGTCGCAGGCAGGCAGTCAGCCCAGTCGCAGGCAGTCAGCCCAGTCGCAGGCAGTCAGCCCAGTCGCAGGCAGTCAGCCCAGTCGCAGGCAGTCAGCCCAGTCGCAGGCAGGCAGTCAGCCCAGTCGCAGGCAGTCAGCCCAGTCGCAGGCAGTCAGCCCAGTCGCAGGCAGGCAGCCCAGTCGCAGGCAGTCAGCCCAGTCGCAGGCAGTCAGCCCAGTCGCAGGCAGGCAGCCCAGTCGCAGGCAGTCAGCCCAGTCGCAGGCAGGCAGTCAGCCCAGTCGCAGGCAGTCAGCCCAGTCGCAGGCAGGCAGCCCAGTCGCAGGCAGTCAGCCCAGTCGCAGGCAGTCAGCCCAGTCGCAGGCAGGCAGCCCAGTCGCAGGCAGTCAGCCCAGTCGCAGGCAGTCAGCCCAGTCGCAGGCAGTCAGCCCAGTCGCAGGCAGTCAGCCCAGTCGCAGGCAGTCAGCCCAGTCGCAGGCAGTCAGCCCAGTCGCAGGCAGGCAGCCCAGTCGCAGGCAGGCAGTCAGCCCAGTCGCAGGCAGGCAGCCCAGTCGCAGGCAGTCAGCCCAGTCGCAGGCAGGCAGCCCAGTCGCAGGCAGTCAGCCCAGTCGCAGGCAGTCAGCCCAGTCGCAGGCAGTCAGCCCAGTCGCAGGCAGTCAGCCCAGTCGCAGGCAGGCAGCCCAGTCGCAGGCAGGCAGTCAGCCCAGTCGCAGGCAGGCAGCCCAGTCGCAGGCAGTCAGCCCAGTCGCAGGCAGTCAGCCCAGTCGCAGGCAGTCAGCCCAGTCGCAGGCAGTCAGCCCAGTCGCAGGCAGTCAGCCCAGTCGCAGGCAGTCAGCCCAGTCGCAGGCAGTCAGCCCAGTCGCAGGCAGGCAGTCAGCCCAGTCGCAGGCAGTCAGCCCAGTCGCAGGCAGTCAGCCCAGTCGCAGGCAGTCAGCCCAGTCGCAGGCAGTCAGCCCAGTCGCAGGCAGTCAGCCCAGTCGCAGGCAGGCAGTCAGCCCAGTCGCAGGCAGTCAGCCCAGTCGCAGGCAGTCAGCCCAGTCGCAGGCAGTCAGCCCAGTCGCAGGCAGTCAGCCCAGTCGCAGGCAGTCAGCCCAGTCGCAGGCAGGCAGCCCAGTCGCAGGCAGTCAGCCCAGTCGCAGGCAGTCAGCCCAGTCGCAGGCAGGCAGTCAGCCCAGTCGCAGGCAGTCAGCCCAGTCGCAGGCAGTCAGCCCAGTCGCAGGCAGTCAGCCCAGTCGCAGGCAGTCAGCCCAGTCGCAGGCAGGCAGTCAGCCCAGTCGCAGGCAGGCAGTCAGCCCAGTCGCAGGCAGTCAGCCCAGTCGCAGGCAGTCAGCCCAGTCGCAGGCAGTCAGCCCAGTCGCAGGCAGTCAGCCCAGTCGCAGGCAGGCAGCCCAGTCGCAGGCAGTCAGCCCAGTCGCAGGCAGTCAGCCCAGTCGCAGGCAGGCAGCCCAGTCGCAGGCAGTCAGCCCAGTCGCAGGCAGTCAGCCCAGTCGCAGGCAGTCAGCCCAGTCGCAGGCAGTCAGCCCAGTCGCAGGCAGTCAGCCCAGTCGCAGGCAGGCAGCCCAGTCGCAGGCAGTCAGCCCAGTCGCAGGCAGTCAGCCCAGTCGCAGGCAGTCAGCCCAGTCGCAGGCAGTCAGCCCAGTCGCAGGCAGTCAGCCCAGTCGCAGGCAGGCAGCCCAGTCGCAGGCAGTCAGCCCAGTCGCAGGCAGTCAGCCCAGTCGCAGGCAGTCAGCCCAGTCGCAGGCAGGCAGTCAGCCCAGTCGCAGGCAGTCAGCCCAGTCGCAGGCAGTCAGCCCAGTCGCAGGCAGTCAGCCCAGTCGCAGGCAGCCAGCCCAGTCGCAGGCAGGCAGTCAGCCCAGTCGCAGGCAGTCAGCCCAGTCGCAGGCAGTCAGCCCAGTCGCAGGCAGGCAGCCCAGTCGCAGGCAGTCAGCCCAGTCGCAGGCAGTCAGCCCAGTCGCAGGCAGGCAGCCCAGTCGCAGGCAGTCAGCCCAGTCGCAGGCAGTCAGCCCAGTCGCAGGCAGTCAGCCCAGTCGCAGGCAGTCAGCCCAGTCGCAGGCAGGCAGTCAGCCCAGTCGCAGGCAGTCAGCCCAGTCGCAGGCAGTCAGCCCAGTCGCAGGCAGTCAGCCCAGTCGCAGGCAGTCAGCCCAGTCGCAGGCAGGCAGTCAGCCCAGTCGCAGGCAGTCAGCCCAGTCGCAGGCAGTCAGCCCAGTCGCAGGCAGTCAGCCCAGTCGCAGGCAGGCAGTCAGCCCAGTCGCAGGCAGTCAGCCCAGTCCAGAGCAGCCCCAATAATTCGTCTACCAGGGGCCCATGTTCTTCATTACTATCTGTGAACAGTAAAATATCATCCACATACTGCACTAGCCTGTGTGGCTCACTAAATTCTTTTAAACAATCAGCCATGCACTGGTGAAAAATGCTCGGGCTGTTATGGAACCCTTGTGGGAGACATGTCCAAGTGTATTGTTGGCCCTTAAAAGTGAAGGCAAACTTATGCTGGTCTTCCTGCCTGACGGGGACGGACCAAAACCCATTGGAAATGTCCAGCACTGTAAATACAGATGCAGATGCTGGAATTTCCCCTAGCAAGTCTGCCACGGCCGCCACCGTTGGGGCGCAGGCGGGGATCTTCTTATTCAGGACTCTGTAGTCCACGGTGGCCCTCCGGGAGTTGTCCGGCTTCCTCACCGGCCAGAGCGGTGAGTTCACATGGGTAGCAATTGGCCTCAAAACGCCTTGCCTGACCAGTGAATTTAGGGCCACCTCCAAATCTGCCTCGGCTTCTCTGGGGAAGCTATACTGTTTCTGGGGTCGGGACATGGGGTCCCCATCTATACGGACCTCAGTACCGGTAACCCTCCCACAATTGTGCAAATGTGTGGCAAATGCAGCCAAATCTTTCTGGACATACCCCCTAAATTCCTCCGGGCTGTTCCTTACCAGGGTTTCTAAATCATACCCTTCTTTTGGTTTTACCACACACAGGGCCCCTTTCTCCTGTGCTCTGTCTATCACCATGACTTCCCTCTCGGCCCCTTCCTCAGCTATGCCCCACAAGCAGTGGTTCCTCAGGTCCACAAGGATCTGGTGAGCCACTATAAAGTCGGCACCTAGGATCCCCCTTCCCTCCTGCTCCCACTTCATCAGGACACACTTCCATTGCGCCTGGAGTGCCCCTAACCTGATGGACAAGGGAACAGAGAAAAAGCCAGTCTTCTCGTTCCCTGTGAAGCCAACAAGACTGTAGGGTTCCCCGCTAGATAGAGGGGAGGTTCGGGGGTTGTCCGTGTGGACAATGGTACTGGAAGCTCCTGTGTCCAGCAGGTAGCTCCCGACCACCTCCTGGACCTCCATCTTGACCCAGGGTCTGCCGCATGGGCCGTACTCCACTGGGCACAGGAAAGTGGGCTGTTTTGCTGCTAGTCATGAGGGGGTTGTGGGTATGTGTACGGGTACGGGTACGGGCTGGCCCTGACCTGTTGCCATCGCCACCTGCCCGGACCCTGCTGTTTTGGTCTGCAGGTAAGCCAGGAAATCTTTAACATTAATGGTCTCCGGGGCAGTCGCTTCTGCCGCCGGGGTCTGATTCTTTCCTGGGGGAGCCCTCTCTTCCCTGGTTGGGTTGTTGCACTCCCTCCTATAGTGCCCGGGCTTCCCACACCCGTAGCACGTTGGTCTCCTCTCTGGGGCTCGGGCGCCCTCATGCTTCCACTCCTTTCTTGGGAGGGGGGCTGGCGCGATTTCGTGCACCTTGCCCTTGGGGGGCTTCTCTTCCCCCCTCTCCCCGTTACGGTAGGCTAGGGTGAGCTTTCTGAGGACCTCCCTCTCATTCAGGTTCAGGTCCATTGGGTCGAACCAGTGCTCTGCCTTTGCCCTAACCCTCGGGAGACAGTTAGCCACCAAGGTCTTTAGCCAGTGGGCTGTCCTTTCATCCAGATTTTGCCGATTCAGAGGGGTCCCACACGCGTCCTCATATACGGCCCATAACCTGTCCGCAAACGTTTCTGGGGGCTCACCGACCTGCTGTCTGGTTTCCCCCACCCTCGTGAAGGGACTACCCTGATTCAGACCCATGGCGCCCAGGACCGCTGCCTGGGCCGCTGCCCATGTGGCGGGTTTTCCCCCCTCCCTGGAGGTCACTGCCCTACATAGGTAAGAATCTAGGGTCATCAGGAGCAGCTTCACCCGCTCCCCCTCGTCGCAGTCATTTATCTCGGCTGCCTGTTGCACCTCCATAAAATGAAGTGACGGGTCTCCTTTCTGGGTCAACTTGGGGATGTGGGACACCATTCCCCTAAGTGCCTGTACCCCGTTTGGAACAATAATATCACTCTCTACTGGCCCCCTGGCGTTCCCACCCACTGGGGGACCGTTCTTCCTCTGCCTTACCGGGCACATCTGCCCTACCTGGGGCTCCTGCCCCGCCGCCTCCCCGGCGTCCGGCTCTCCTGCCCCGTTGGGTAGCCTCCCTGTTCCCGGGCTAACTACCCATATAGGAGACACCGCTATCTGGGGATACAATCCTGACCCCACTTGGGCCCGTCCCTCTCCGGACGTCCCGATCCCTACCTGCCGATCCGGCCCCATTGCCAGCATCTCCGGCAGCGGCTGGCCCCCCTCCCCAGGGGACCCATACACAGAACCAGGCGGACACGCCGCCATCTGGGGGTACCCTGCTGACCCCCCTTGGACCTGCCCCTGACCGGGCGGTCCAAGCCCTACCTGCTGACCCGGCCCCATCACCGGCGCCTCAGGAGGCGGTCTATTCCCCTTGGCCTTTGGGGAATCATCCGCTGCGAGGAGCACCTTGCCCCTAGGGAACCCCCCTGGACCTACCAGGTGTACCTGTCCCCTGACCTTGGACAAGGTCTCCTCCAACTCCGTTATCCGTGCCTGGCACAGCCCGTGATAACAGCCCCTACCTCCTCGCGCGCCACCCGGTACGCTGCCTGGATGTCCCGGAACTTCCCCTCCAGCTTCCTATACTGCTGGGCGCCTTGGGCCAAAAGCTCCCGGGCCTCCTTCTCCCTCTCCTTTGCCTCAACTGCCTGGCACTGGAGAAGCTCCTTCTCGTACCGGTGAGACTCACCGTCCTGTAGGCTGCCCTGTCTCACCTCTGCTAGCTCACTGTACAGCTGTTCAGCTGTCCCTGCGCTGGCCCTGACTTCTCCCAACTCCTGCTCAAGCTCGGCTATCTTTCTCTCCATGTTGGCTACCTGCTGGGACAAGCAGGCTAACCATACTGCCTTTTCTACACTCTTAGTGTGTTCCTTACCCTCTGTCCATGCAGCCGCTGCCATCACGGGTTGTTCTGCATTCACTAGCTCCAACACCCAAGATTTGGTGAGGTTGATCTTTTTCCATAAATATGAGGAGATCCTCTCCTCCATTTTGCTTCGTTCCCTCACCCTCTCTGCCAAGTCACATACCCCAAACCACCGATGTCCTGCCGCGGTCGCCATTGTAGCGGGATCCCCTTTTACCTCCACCCCCGTGGGCTTCTACCAGGCTTGGCACCCCGTCGTCCAAACCCCACCACTGCCCGGGTGATCCTCTCTCTCACCGGTGGATTCACTACCACCTGCGCCTGCTTCACCTGAGCCGTGCCCCCAAGAGAGAGAGGAAAGGAAAACCTCTGCCCACCTGTACCTGGCAGCCTTTCCTGAGTGAGCGGGTTCGAATCGCCCAAGGATTTCCCTCAGTTCTCGACACCGGATTTATGGTAAGGAGTATTTTAATGAGTGACTTGGCTAGAGCTCGTTGGTGAGGGATTGAAGGAATTGAGACAATTCCAAAATCCAAACACATATATTTTATTAATTGCCAAGATCAACCACCACCAAATACAGAAAACACACAATTATCTTATACTTTAATGACTATTACTATGGAAGGAATACTATCGCAGCACAACGTAAAACTTACATACACAATTTTTGCAATCTTTTAAAAGGACAAAATAGGAGCATGCACCCCCTTTCCCCAAAGCCTCAACCACTATACTAGTCCCGGGAGCTTCGCAAGCTGCTGTGGGATACTTACAATCCAAGGCTGATGTTGTAAGAGCAGAGAGTTCAGCACGAGCAGAAGATCCTAAGAGAGCGAATGGCCGTTTGATCACCCTTTTTATAGTCCAAAATCCAAGTTTTTTCGCTCCAGTCCAGCTTCTTTTGTGTGAGCATGTCAGTTAGCATTTCAAAGTTCCCGCAGGTCCCGCCCCTTCTCCTGATAGGTCCAGGTAGCCAGCTCCAGTCTCCGGGCAGTTTCCCTCCAGGGTAAACTGCTTCCTGCCCGCTCCATTGTCCTGGGAGATCGCAGTCTTCCACACCTCGTTAAAAAGATGGGAGTTTCGAGTCTGCCATTCGCTCGAGATTGCTGCCATTATGACCTGATTATGCTGATGGGTTTTTCAACTCCGATGGAGACAAGGTCATTATCATATGTAAGGAGTTCTTACCAACACATTGTTTCTTGGCTGGGGGAGTTTCAGGGCTATTAGCATTTCCATTGTGCTCTTTGCTGATCCAATTAGTGCTGACTGTCTACTGATGAGTTATAAGTCCAGGGGGGTTTGCTGCAAACATTCCTTTCACACTCACAGACAGCCCTGCAAGCCAAGCTTGCTGGGAAAAATTTGGCCAAGAAAGGTGTCCTTTTTACAGTTTGAGTTTAAAGTCCGGTTTCGCAGTTCAAGGGGACCAGGGGTTGCCCGAGATTCTTACACTGACTCCCTACTGAAGGACAGGTCTGAGGTGTTCAAGTCAGGCGAACCAGACCTATACAAGAAATCCAGGTATGTTCTCTGCAAAGCCATCCGAGATGCCAAGAGAGAATATCAGACCAAGCTAGAGTCACAGACTAGCGTTACAGACTCTCGGCAGTTGTGGCAAGGCCTAAACAACATACCGGGCTAAAAGCGAATTCGAGCAGAATCTCCGGCAACAGCGCACCCCTCCCTGATGAACGCAATGCATTCTATGCTTGGTTCGAGCAGGAAACCATCAAACCCTTGTCAACTGCCCCGGATACACCTATACCCACCGTCACAGCTTCCAAACTCAGATAATAAAAATAATCTTTATTGTCACAAGTAGGCTTACATTAACACTGCAATGAAGTTACTGTGAAAAGCCCCTAGTCGCCACTCTACGGCGCCTGTTCGGGTACACAGAGGGAGAATTCAGAATGCCCAAATTTCCAAAAAACAGCACATCTTTCGGGACTTGTGGGAGGAAACCTGAGCACCCGGAGGAAACCCATGCAGAGACAGGGAGAACATGCAAACTCCACACAGACAGTGACCCAAGCCGGGAATCGAACCTCAGACCCTGGCGCTGTGAAGCAACAGTACTAACCACTGTGCTACCGTGCCACCCTTGAAGCTGAACCCTCAGAAAGGACGAGTCTTGACGGGGTCCCTGGTCATGCACTCAGATCCTGCGCAGACCAGTTGGCAGATGTATTCGCGGACATCTTGAACCTCTCTACTCCGTTCCGAGGTCCCCACCGGCTTCTGCCAAAGAAGGACCCGGCAACGTGCCTCACTGACTACTGTCCGGTGGCCTTGACATCGATCATAATGAAGTGCTACGCGCGGTTGGTCATGAGGCACATCAACTCCATACTCCCAGAATGCCTAGATCCACTGCATTTCGCATACTGCCACAACCGGTCCACAGCAGACGCCATCTCTCTCCGGCCTTACACTCATCCCTGGAGCATCTCGACAACAAGGATTCCTACATCAGGCTCCTATTTATTGACTACAGCTCCGCCTCCAAAACCATTACCCCAGCCAAGTTCATATCAAAGCTTCAAAACCTAGGACTTGGCTCCTCACTCTGCAACTGGATCCTTGACTTTCTGACTCACAGATCACAATCAGTAAGGATAAACAACAACACCTCCTCCATGATAGTCCTCAATACCAGGGCCCCGCAAGGCTGCGTACTTAGCCCCCTACAATACTCCCTATACCTACACAACACAACTGTAGTGGGTCAGATCTCGAACAACGATGAGTCAGAATACAGGAGGGAGATAGAGAACCTAGTGGAGTGGTGTAATGACAACAATCTCTCCTTCAATGTCAGCAAAACATGTATAATTTGTGCACACCCCTGTCTGCATCAATGGGACAGAGGTGGAGATGCTTGACAGCTTCAAATTCCTCGGTGTGCACATCACATGGTCCACCCACGTTGACACTAGGACCAAGAAAGCACAACAGCGCTTCTACTTTCTCAGGAAACTAAGGAAATTCGGCATGTCCACATTGATTCCTAACTACTTTTACAGGTGCATCATAGGAAGCACCCTATCAGGCTGCATCACATTTGAAGCTACTTGTGACAATAAGCGATTTTCATTTCATTTTTTTCATTTCAATAGTAGGGGTTGGACAGGTTGAAATGTGTTAACAGTTGTGAGGACGAAAGCTTCCGTTTTACCTTGTCAAATGGCGTCTACTGTAGTGGATTCCATCACCACCACTAATCCCTTTTCAGCAGGTGGTGCAACAGGGACAAAATGGGTGGCAAATTGGGGATGGCCTTCCCATAATAGTTAATCAGGCCCAAAAAAGAATGGAGCTCCATTGGGTCCCTTGGCACAGGGGCCTGCCCGCACCTTATAGTCAACCATTCAGGTCCACCTTGGAGCCCAGGCAGACCACCTCTTTTGCATGGAAAACACACTTCTCCCTGTGCAGCCAGACCCCTACTGCCTCGAAGCTGCATAGCACGTTCTTTAGGTTCTTAGTATGTTATCGACTGGACGATCCGGTGATCCGCCTATCCACTACCTGGCAGCCTTTCCTGAGTGGACGGGTTCGAATCGCCCAGAGTGCCCTCGGTTCTCCACTCCGGAATTATGGTAAGGGATATTTAAATTGTGACCCGACCAGGGATAACTGATGAGAAAATGAAAGAGCAAGATGGACTCCAATCGAGTTCAAATCATATATCTTTTATTAGCCACCAAGATTAAACCTCATCAACACCAGAAAACAACATGTAGGTATCTTATACTCTATAAACTATGACTATGGGAATAAGAACTAAACGGACACAACGTAAATTCTAACTGTAAACAGTATTAGCAATGTATTCCACTATGAAAGGTTCATGCACCCACCATTCCCACAAAGCCTTAACTGCTATGTTACCCTCGGGAACTTCGTGAATTACTAGGAAATACTCACAATCCTGGATTATAAATTACTCAGTTGGGTCGACTTTGACCTTCTGAGCTGGCTGCGTGCTGTAAAAAAACTGCTGTCTGTAACTCGGTCCAGGAGAGTCCGAAGAGAAAGAGAGTTGCCATGCGGGTCCGGAGAGAAAGGGAGTTGCCATGCGGGTCCGAAGAGAAAGAGAGTTGCCATGCGGGTCCGAAGAGAAAGAGAGTTGCCATGCGGGTCCGGAGAGAAAGAGAGTTGCCATGCGGGACCGAAGAGAAAGAGAGTTGCCATGCGGGTCCGAAGAGAAAGAGAGTTGCCATGCAGGTCCGGAGAGAAAGGGAGTTGCCACGCGGGTCCGAAGAGAAAGAGAGTTGCCATGCAGGTCCAAAGAGAAAGAGAGTTGCCACGCGGGTCCGAAGAGAAAGAGAGTTGCCACGCGGGTCCGAAGAGAAAGAGAGTTGCCACCCGGGTCGGAAGAGAAAGAGAGTTGCCATGCGGGTCGGAAGAGAAAGAGAGTTGCCATGCGGGTCCAAAGAGAAAGAGAGTTGCCACGCGGGTCCGAAGAGAAAGAGAGTTGCCACGCGGGTCCGAAGAGAAAGAGAGTTGCCACGCGGGTCCGAAGAGAAAGAGAGTTGCCACGCGGGTTCGAAGAGAAAGAGAGTTGCCATGCGGGTCCGAAGAGAAAGAGAGTTGCCACGCGGGTCCGAAGAGAAAGAAAGTTGCCATGCGGGTCCGAAGAGAAAGAGAGTTGCCATGCGGGTCCGGGGAGAAAGAGAGTTGCCATGCGGGTCCGAAGAGAAAAGAGAGTTGCCACGCGGGTCCGGAGAGAAAGAGAGTTGCCACGCGGGTCCGGAGAGAAAGAGAGTTGCCATGCGGGTCCGAAGAGAAAGAGAGTTGCCATGCGGGTCCGGAGAGAAAGAGAGTTGCCATGCGGGTCCGGAGAGAAAGAGAGTTGCCATGCGGGTCCGGAGAGAAAGAGAGTTGCCATGCGGGTCCGGCGAGAGAGAGAGTTGCCATGCGGGTCCGCAGAGAAAGAGAGTTGTCATGCGGGTCCGAAGAGAAAGAGAGTTGCCACGCGGGTCCGAAGAGAAAGAGAGTTGCCACGCGGGTCCGGAGAGAAAGAGAGTTGCCATGCGTGTCCGAAGAGAAAGAGAGTTGCCATGCGGGTCCGAAGAGAAAGTGAGTTGCCATGCGGGTCCGAAGAGAAAGAGAGTTGCCATGCGGGTCCGAAGAGAAAGAGAGTTGCCACGCGGGTCCGAAGAGAAAGAGAGTTGCCATGCGGGTCCGGAGAGAAAGAGAGTTGCCATGCGGGTCGGAAGAGAAAGAGAGTTGCCACGCGGCTCCGAAGAGAAAAGAGAGTTGCCACGCGGGTCCGAAGAGAAAGAGAGTTGCCACGCGGGTCCGAAGAGAAAGAGAGTTGCCAGGCGGGTCCGAAGAGAAAGAGAGTTGCCATGCGGGTCGGAAGAGAAAGAGAGTTGCCACGCGGGTCCGAAGAGAAAAGAGAGTTGCCACGCGGGTCCGAAGAGAAAGAGAGTTGCCATGCGGGTCCGAAGAGAAAGAGAGCTGCCATGCGGGTCCGGAGAGAAAGAGAGTTGCCATTCGTGTCCGAAGAGAAAGAGAGTTGCCATGCGGGTCCGAAGAGAAAGTGAGTTGCCATGCGGGTCGGGAGAGAAAGAGAGTTGCCATGCGGGTCCGAAGAGAAAGAGAGTTGCCACGCGGGTCGGGAGAGAAAGAGAGTTGCCATGCGGGTCCGGAGAGAAAGAGAGTTGCCACGCGGGTCCGCAGAGAAAGGGAGTTGCCACGCGGGTCCGAAGAGAAAGAGAGTTGCCACGCGGGTCCGAAGAGAAAGAGAGTTGCCACGCGGGACCGAAGAGAAAGAGAGTTGCCACGCGGGTCCGAAGAGAAAGAGAGTTGCCACGCAGGTCCGAAGAGAAAGAGAGTTGCCATGCGGGTCCGAAGAGAAAGAGAGTTGCCATGCGGGTCCGGAGAGAAAGAGAGTTGCCATGCGGGTCCGAAGAGAAAGAGAGTTGCCATGCGGGTCCGAAGAGAAAGAGAGTTGCCATGCGGGTCCGAAGAGAAAGAGAGTTGCCACGCGGGTCCGGAGAGAAAGAGAGTTGCCATGCGGGTCCGGAGAGAAAGAGAGTTGCCATGCGGGTCCGGAGAGAAAGAGAGTTGCCATGCGGGTCCGGAGAGAAAGAGAGTTGCCATGCGGGTCCGGCGAGAGAGAGAGTTGCCATGCGGGTCCGCAGAGAAAGAGAGTTGTCATGCGGGTCCGAAGAGAAAGAGAGTTGCCACGCGGGTCCGAAGAGAAAGAGAGTTGCCACGCGGGTCCGGAGAGAAAGAGAGTTGCCATGCGTGTCCGAAGAGAAAGAGAGTTGCCATGCGGGTCCGAAGAGAAAGTGAGTTGCCATGCGGGTCCGAAGAGAAAGAGAGTTGCCATGCGGGTCCGAAGAGAAAGAGAGTTGCCACGCGGGTCCGAAGAGAAAGAGAGTTGCCATGCGGGTCCGGAGAGAAAGAGAGTTGCCATGCGGGTCGGAAGAGAAAGAGAGTTGCCACGCGGGTCCGAAGAGAAAAGAGAGTTGCCACGCGGGTCCGAAGAGAAAGAGAGTTGCCACGCGGGTCCGAAGAGAAAGAGAGTTGCCATGCGGGTCCGAAGAGAAAGAGAGTTGCCATGCGGGTCGGAAGAGAAAGAGAGTTGCCACGCGGGTCCGAAGAGAAAAGAGAGTTGCCACGCGGGTCCGAAGAGAAAGAGAGTTGCCATGCGGGTCCGGAGAGAAAGAGAGTTGCCACGCGGGTCCGGAGAGAAAGAGAGCTGCCATGCGGGTCCGGAGAGAAAGAGAGTTGCCATGCGTGTCCGAAGAGAAAGAGAGTTGCCATGCGGGTCCGAAGAGAAAGTGAGTTGCCATGCGGGTCGGGAGAGAAAGAGAGTTGCCATGCGGGTCCGAAGAGAAAGAGAGTTGCCACGCGGGTCGGGAGAGAAAGAGAGTTGCCATGCGGGTCCGGAGAGAAAGAGAGTTGCCACGCGGGTCCGCAGAGAAAGGGAGTTGCCACGCGGGTCCGAAGAGAAAGAGAGTTGCCACGCGGGTCCGAAGAGAAAGAGAGTTGCCACGCGGGACCGAAGAGAAAGAGAGTTGCCACGCGGGTCCGAAGAGAAAGAGAGTTGC
Organism: Scyliorhinus torazame; assembly: GCF_047496885.1. NCBI lineage: Eukaryota > Metazoa > Chordata > Chondrichthyes > Carcharhiniformes > Scyliorhinidae > Scyliorhinus > Scyliorhinus torazame. The sequence continues at coordinate 321,815,539 of NC_092708.1, read as the reverse complement.
CACGCAGGTCCGAAGAGAAAGAGAGTTGCCATGCGGGTCCGAAGAGAAAGAGAGTTGCCATGCGGGTCCGGAGAGAAAGAGAGTTGCCATGCGGGTCCGAAGAGAAAGAGAGTTGCCATGCGGGTCCGAAGAGAAAGAGAGTTGCCATGCGGGTCCGAAGAGAAAGAGAGTTGCCACGCGGGTCCGAAGAGAAAGAGAGTTGCCATGCGGGTCCGAAGATAAGAGAGTTGCCATGCTGGTCCGAAGAGAAAGGGAGTTGCCATGCGGGTCCGAAGAGAAAGAGAGTTGCCATGCGGGTCCGAAGAGAAAGAGAGTTGCCATGCGGGTCCGAAGAGAAAGAGAGTTGCCATGCGGGTCCGCAGAGAAAGAGAGTTGCCATGCGGGTCCGAAGAGAAAGAGAGTTGCTATGCGGGTCCGAAGAGAAAGAGAGTTGCCACGCGGGTCCGGAGAGAAAGAGATTTGCCACGCGGGTCCGAAGAGAAAAGAGAGTTGCCACGCGGGTCCGAAGATAAAGAGATTTGCCATGCGTGTCTGCAGAGAAAGAGAGTTGCCATGCGGGTCCGAAGAGAAAAGAGAGTTGCCATGCGGGTCCGGAGAGAAAGAGAGTTGCCATGCGTGTCCGAAGAGAAAGAGAGTTGCTATGCGGGTCCGAAGAGAAAGAGAGTTGCCATGCGGGTCCGCAGAGAAAGAGAGTTGCCACGCGGGTCCGAAGAGAAAGGGAGTTGCCACGTGGGTCCGGAGAGAGAGAGAGTTGCCACGCGGGTCCGAAGAGAAAGAGAGTTGCCACGCGGGTCCGAAGAGAAAGGGAGTTGCCATGCGGGTCCGAAGAGAAAGAGAGTTGCCATGCGGGTCGGAAGAGAAAGAGAGTTGCCATGCGGGTCCGAAGAGAAAGAGAGTTGCCATGCGGGTCCGAAGAGAAAGAGAGTTGCCACGCGGGTCCGAAGAGAAAGAGAGTTGCCATGCGGGTCCGAAGAGAAAGAGAGTTGCCATGTGGGTCCGAAGAGAAAGAGAGTTGCCACGCGGGTCCGAAGAGAAAGGGAGTTGCCACGCGGGTCCGAAGAGAAAGGGAGTTGCCACGCGGGTCCAAAGAGAAAGAGAGTTGCCACGCGGGTCCGAAGAGAAAGGGAGTTGCCACGCGGGTCCAGAGAGAGAGAGAGTTGCCACGCGGGTCCGGAGAGAGAGAGAGTTGCCATGCGGGTCCGGAGAGAAAGAGAGTTGCCATGCGGGTCCGAAGAGAAAGAGAGTTGCCACGCGGGTCCGAAGAGAAAGAGAATTGCCACGCGGGTCCGAAGAGAAAGGGAGTTGCCACGCGGGTCCGGAGAGAGAGAGAGTTGCCACGCGGGTCCGAAGAGAAAGAGAGTTGCCAAGCGGGTCCGTAGAGAAAGAGAGTTGCCATGCGGGTTCAAAGAGAAAGAGAGTTGCCATGCGGGTCCGGAGAGAAAGAGAGTTGCCACGCGGGTCCGAAGAGAAAGAGAGTTGCCAAGCGGGTCCGAAGAGAAAGAGAGTTGCCATGCGGGTTCGAAGAGAAAGAGAGTTGCCAAGCGGGTCCGAAGAGAAAGAGAGTTGCCATGCGGGTTCGAAGAGAAAGAGAGTTGCCATGCGGGTCCGGAGAGAAAGAGAGTTGCCACGCGGGTCCGGAGAGAAAAGAGAGTTGCCATGCGGGTCCGGAGAGAAAGAGAGTTGCCATGCGGGTCCAGAGAGAAAGAGAGTTGCCATGCGGGTCCGGAGAGAAAGAGAGTTGCCATGCGGGTCCAGAGAGAAAGAGAGTTGCCACGCGGGTCCGAAGAGAAAGAGAGTTGCCACGCGGGTCCGAAGAGAAAGAGAGTTGCCACGCGGGTCCAAAGAGAAAGAGAGTTGCCATGCAGGTCCGAAGAGAAAAGAGAGTTGCCATGCGGGTCCGGAGAGAAAGAGAGTTGCCATGCGGGTCCGGAGAGAAAGAGAGTTGCCATGCGGGTCCGAAGAGAAAGAGAGTTGCCATGCGGGTCCGGAGAGAAAGAGAGTTGCCATGCGGGTCCGGAGAGAAAGAGAGTTGCCATGCGGGTCCGGAGAGAAAGAGATTTGCCATGCGGGTCCGAAGAGAAAGAGAGTTGCCATGCGGGTCCGGAGAGAAAAGAGAGTTGCCACGCGGGTCCGAAGAGAAAAGAGAGTTGCCACGCGGGTCCGAAGAGAAAAGAGAGTTGCCATGCGGGTTCGAAGAGAAAGAGAGTTGCCATGCGGGACCGGAGAGAAAGAGAGTTGCCATGCGGGTCCGCAGAGAAAGAGAGTTGCCACGCGGGTCCGAAGAGAAAGGGAGTTGCCACGCGGGTCCGGAGAGAGAGAGAGTTGCCACGCGGGTCCGAAGAGAAAGAGAGTTGCCACGCGGGTCCGAAGAGAAAGGGAGTTGCCATGCGGGTCCGAAGAGAAAGAGAGTTGCCATGCGGGTCGGAAGAGAAAGAGAGTTGCCATGCGGGTCCGAAGAGAAAGAGAGTTGCCATGCGGGTCCGAAGAGAAAGAGAGTTGCCACGCGGGTCCGAAGAGAAAGAGAGTTGCCATGCGGGTCCGAAGAGAAAGAGAGTTGCCATGCGGGTCCGAAGAGAAAGAGAGTTGCCACGCGGGTCCGGAGAGAGAGAGAGTTGCCATGCGGGTCCGGAGAGAAAGAGAGTTGCCATGCGGGTCCGAAGAGAAAGAGAGTTGCCACGCGGGTCCGAAGAGAAAGAGAGTTGCCACGCGGGTCCGAAGAGAAAGGGAGTTGCCACGCGGGTCCGGAGAGAGAGAGAGTTGCCACGCGGGTCCGAAGAGAAAGAGAGTTGCCAAGCGGGTCCGTAGAGAAAGAGAGTTGCCATGCGGGTTCGAAGAGAAAGAGAGTTGCCATGCGGGTCCGGAGAGAAAGAGAGTTGCCACGCGGGTCTGGAGAGAAAAGAGAGTTGCCATGCGGGTCCGGAGAGAAAGAGAGTTGCCATGCGGGTCCAGAGAGAAAGAGAGTTGCCATGCGGGTCCGGAGAGAAAGAGAGTTGCCATGCGGGTCCAGAGAGAAAGAGAGTTGCCACGCGGGTCCGAAGAGAAAGAGAGTTGCCACGCGGGTCCGAAGAGAAAGAGAGTTGCCACGCGGGTCCAAAGAGAAAGAGAGTTGCCATGCAGGTCCGAAGAGAAAAGAGAGTTGCCATGCGGGTCCGGAGAGAAAGAGAGTTGCCATGCGGGTCCGGAGAGAAAGAGAGTTGCCATGCGGGTCCGAAGAGAAAGAGAGTTGCCATGCGGGTCCGGAGAGAAAGAGAGTTGCCATGCGGGTCCGGAGAGAAAGAGAGTTGCCATGCGGGTCCGGAGAGAAAGAGATTTGCCATGCGGGTCCGAAGAGAAAGAGAGTTGCCATGCGGGTCCGGAGAGAAAAGAGAGTTGCCACGCGGGTCCGAAGAGAAAAGAGAGTTGCCATGCGGGTCCGAAGAGAAAAGAGAGTTGCCATGCGGGTCCGAAGAGAAAGAGAGTTGCCACGCGGGTCCGAAGAGAAAGAGAGTTGCCACGCGGGTCCGAAGAGAAAGAGAGTTGCCATGCGGGTCCGAAGAGAAAGAGAGTTGCCATGCGGGTCCGGAGAGAAAGGGAGTTGCCATGCGGGTCCGAAGAGAAAGAGAGTTGCCAAGCGGGTCCGGAGAGAAAGGGAGTTGCCATGCGGGTCCGAAGAGAAAGAGAGTTGCCATGCGGGTCCGAAGAGAAAGAGAGTTGCCATGCGGGTCCGGAGAGAAAGAGAGTTGCCACGCGGGTCCGAAGAGAAAGAGAGTTGCCATGCGGGTCCGGAGAGAAAGAGAGTTGCCAAGCGGGTCCGAATAGAAAGAGAGTTGCCATGCGGGTTCGAAGAGAAAGAGAGTTGCCATGCGGGACCGGAGAGAAAGAGAGTTGCCATGCTGGTCCGAAGAGAAAGAGAGTTGCCATGCAGGTCCGAAGAGAAAGTGAGTTGCCATGCGGGTCCGAAGAGAAAGAGAGTTGCCACGCGGGTCCGAAGAGAAAGAGAGTTGCCATGCGGGTCCGAAGAGAAAGAGAGTTGCCACGCGGGTCCGAAGAGAAAGAGAGTTGCCATGCGGGTCCGAAGAGAAAAGAGAGTTGCCATGCGGGTCCGAAGAGAAAGAGAGTTGCCATGCGGGTCCGGAGAGAAAGAGAGTTGCCATGCGGGTCCGAAGAGAAAAGAGAGTTGCCATGCGGGTCCGAAGAGAAAAGAGAGTTGCCATGCGGGTCCGAAGAGAAAGGGAGTTGCCATGCGGGTCCGAAGAGAAAGAGAGTTGCCATGCGGGTCCGGAGAGAAAGAGAGTTGCCACGCGGGTCCGGAGAGAAAAGAGAGTTGCCATGCGGGTCCGAAGAGAAAGAGAGTTGCCATGCGGGTCCGAAGAGAAAAGAGAGTTGCCACGCGGGTCCGAAGAGAAAGAGAGTTGCCATGCGGGTCCGGAGAGAAAGAGAGTTGCCATGCCGGTCCGAAGAGAAAAGAGAGTTGCCATGCGGGTCCGAAGAGAAAAGAGAGTTGCCACGCGGGTCCGAAGAGAAAGGGAGTTGTCATGCGGGTCCGAAGAGAAAGAGAGTTGCCATGCGGGTCCGAAGAGAAAGAGAGTTGCCACGCGGGTCCGAAGAGAAAGGGAGTTGTCATGCGGGTCCGAAGAGAAAGAGAGTTGCCATGCGGGTCCGAAGAGAAAGAGAGTTGCCATGCGGGTCCGAAGAGAAAAGAGAGTTGCCGCTCGGGTCCAAAGAGAAAGAGAGTTGCCATGCGGGTCCGAAGAGAAAGAGAGTTGCCATGCGGGTCCGGAGAGAAAGAGAGTTGCCATGCGGGTCCGAAGAGAAAGAGAGTTGCCATGCGGGTCCGAAGAGAAAGAGAGTTGCCATGCGGGTCCGGAGAGAAAGAGAGTTGCCATGCGGGTCCGAAGAGAAAAGAGAGTTGCCATGCGGGTCCGAAGAGAAAGAGAGCTGCCACGCGGGTCCGAAGAGAAAGAGAGTTGCCATGCGGGTCCGAAGAGAAAGAGAGTTGCCACGCGGGTCCGAAGAGAAAGAGAGTTGCCATGCGGGTCCGAAGAGAAAGAGAGTTGCCACGCGGGTCCGAAGAGAAAGGGAGTTGCCATGCGGGTCCGAAGAGAAAGAGAGTTGCCATGCGGGTCCGGAGAGAAAGAGAGTCGCCATGCGGGTCCGAAGAGAAAGGGAGTTGCCATGCGGGTCCGAAGAGAAAGAGAGTTGCCATGCGGGTCGGGAGAGAAAGAGAGTTGCCATGCGGTTCCGAAGAGAAAGAGAGTTGCCATGCGGGTCCGAAGAGAAAGAGAGCAAAATGGCTGCCAAGCCACACTTACTAAAGTTCAGATTTCAAAAAGTCCCGTGAGCTCCGCCCCCACCGGCAATTGTCCTGGATTGCTATCAGCCTCAGTGATAGCACAGTCTATTGAAATTACAAACGGCTGAGACTGCCCTGCCCAGTATGAATGGGCCCCATCGATGTTCCTAATCACTTTACCGGGGCTTACAGATTGCTTTCCCATCATGGAGATGGGTTTCTCCTTACTGCTGGATAGCCCCATTATCGTGTCTATTGTATCTTTTCCAGGTCCATTGTGGTTGGTATCGATCTTCCAATCTCGATGCGGGTCTGGTGTGGTGATGTCATCTGCTCCCTTTGTGTTTCAGTTAATCTAATCAGCAGCCCGTCTGGGCTCTGACCGTTTGTGAATTCGACTGGGGGCTGAGCCTGCTTGGAGAAACAGCCAGTTTTTGCAGCCAAACGTGGCCACTTCTACCATTTAAAATAGCCAATGTGTATTTTACAGTCCTTATAGGTGTTGGTGTTGCCCGAAAAACTTACACCCCTACTGCTTCGAAGCTGCATAGCACATTCTTTAGGTTCTTTATATGTTATCGATTGGACGATCCAGTGATCAACACGTCATTAAGATAAACCGCGATATGTGGAAACCCCGGAAGTATGTTTTCCATCACCCTCTGGAATATGGCACAGGTGGAGGACACCCCGAAAGGCAACATGGTATATCCGTAAAGACCACGGTGTGTATTGACAGTGACGAGGGCAGATCCAGGACCAACTGCAAATAAGCAGGCTCATATCGAGCTTGGTGAAAGCATGTCTGCCTCTGAGCCAGGTGCATTGGTCTTCAATTCTGGGCACCGGGTAATGGTCCAAATGGGATGCACAATTTACAATAACTTTGTCGTCTCTCACAGTGGGACGGAGCCATCTGGCTTCATCACAGGCACTATCGGTGCTGCCCAATCTGCAAACTGCACCAGGTGATTATGCTCAACCGCTCCATTCCAAATGGTCCAACGCCACATCGAGCTTCGGCTTTACAGCGTAGGGAATGAGGTGGGCTCAAAAATATTGTGGTTGGGTCTCGGGCCCACAAAGATCTTGGCGGATGCTCCCCAGATGGGCCCGAACCCGTCTCGAAAAACACTGGGAATCACGGCAGCACCACGTCTGGGTCATCAGAGTACATGCAGCACACTTTCTGCCCGTCCAGCCAGAGGTGCTTCAGCCAATCCCACCAAAGCAAGCTGGGGCCCAATCCTGGCAGTACCACCAATGGTAGGTTTGCTGACTGTTCCTTGTATTCCGCGAAGACCTCCGAGGTGCTGCGATCTCCAAGGGTTCCCTCATGTATGTCGCCAGTCTGGCACCTGTGTCCCGTAATGCCATATGGCGAATTCCTGTGCAAGCGTTGTCCAATGTGCGCTGGCTTACTACCGAGACTGAGGCCACTGACTCCCCTGGGTGTTAAGTGGCCGTGTAGAACCGAAAGCAGCGGTCAACAAGTGACGGCTTGGATCAGAGTGGTTGCTCACCAACAAGACCAACTCTGCAAATCGGCGGGTGTCAGGTGCATTTGGGTAGGTTAAACATTTGATTATGTTATATATCCGACATTGAGTAGGGTCACTGTTTGTCTGTCGTCACCACCAATGGTGTTAAGCAGAAGAAAATGCCGCATACGCTTAATATCTTGGGTCCATTGCCCGTCTCGGTGTAAAATGCTTCCAATTAGTGGCATACCTTCAGCCAGGTGAGGAGCCTGCCGAGGCCTGGTTGAGGTGGGGCTGGTCAGGAGGAAATGGCATCTCCACTTCATCCTCGTCGCCAGTGTAACATCCCAGACGAGCGACCACTCGGAAGCAATAACTATTTAGAAAAACACACTATTTATTTACCTATTCAAATACCCTCCTATTCCCCAAAGGGTCTCCTGTGCCTGGCCCACACTCAGGCCAGGGTATTAATGTCCCAAGGTTCCCCATCATCTGGGGAGATCATACTTAGGTGAGGCTATGGGGCACCTGATGGTGCAGACCCCGTGACATTGGGTCGGATTATAACAGTTACCCAAGTCACGTGACATTCTCAGCAGACCGTTCATAAAGGGGACAAACACAATGTGGAGAGGATATCTCCTCTTGTTGGGGAATCTAGAATGAGGGGTCACTGTTAAAAAATAAAGCATCGCCTATTTGTATTTGTATTTGTCACGTATACCGTGGTACAGTGAAAAGTATTGCTCTGCATACAGTCCAGACAGATCATTTCATACATGGAACAATATAGGACATACATAAATACACAATGTAAATACAGAGGCACAGGCATCGGGTGAAGCATACAGAGTGCAGTGCTACTCAGTAGAGATGTGTGAAGAGGTCAGTTCAGCCCATAAGAGGGTCATTCAAGAGTCTGGTAACCGTGGGGAAGAAGCTGTTTTTGAATCTGTTAGTGCGTGTTCTCAGACTTTTGTATCTCCTGTCCGATGGAAGATGTTGGAAGAGAGAATAACCTGGGTGGGAGGGGCCTTTGATTATGCTGCCCGCTTTCCCAAGGCAGCGGGAGGTGTTGACAGAGACCATGGATGGGAGGCAGGTTATCGTGATGGGCTGGGCTGTGTTCACAACTCCCTGTCGTTTCCCACGGTCTTGGGCATTTAAGGCAATGCTGACGAGGAATATTTTCTCCCAGAGGGTCATGAGACTTGGCATGCTCTTCCTCAAAGGGAAGTGAAAATAGTGTCTTTGAATATTTTTAACGAGAACCAGATAAATTATTGATATGCAAGAGGGTGAAAGGTTACCAGGGTGTGTTAATCTGGAACTGGATTTTAGGCCCGATAAATTGAAGAATTGGACATTTTAAATCAAACTGCAGTCAACTCCAGGCAGGCTGATGGAAATTCAAACTCAACCAAAAACTCAAAATACACAATGCACAGACAAATAGCCAGGACATGCCTGGATCTGCCTTGTCAATCAACTTTTGGGGAATGAGCAGTTCCAATCATTTGCATCACTCTGTTTTAGGTTGGCCAGATCGAGCCAGACTTCCAGGCACCCAGAGTTCCCACCGTTACCTTATATGTGCAAACACAGCGCCAGAGCCTAGCAGCATGTCCCTGGTGTTCCGTCAAGTGGTCATCACCAGGTCCATTGGGCATTGTGACCCGAGACCTCAATAGTTGAGGGCCAGAGAAGTTCCTGGAAAGGCACGAGGGGAGGGGAATATCGGTAGTCCCCGTGAATACACCCTAACAAAGACTCGGCATGGAGGTGACCACGAAGATTTGGAAGGCTGACCAGCGACGAAAGGAAGCAGCCAACGAGACCCACCATAACAACGAAGCCCCTAAGGAACGGGAGACTCCGAGAACTTCACCCGCAGCACAACTGACTCCATCGGCACAGGTAGTATCATGAATCTTGGAACCTTTTAGTGAATATTTTTGGGATCATTAAAGGGTTATTATTACTGTGTTAAATAAACTTGGTTGAATTTGATACTTCAGTTGTCCATTGTTCGCCTCGCGAATAAAGACATCTGGGTAAAACTTTAGGTTAATAAACTGGTTGAAGTGTCTGACGTTTTACACACAACATTGGCACCCCTATAAGAAGCAACCTAGTTGCTCCAAGGTCAAACCACCAACCTTGTATTCTGCAACACTCCACCTGAGCCCGAATTAAGAGGGCAAATGCCCCACGTGACGGAAAGTCTTCGGTGAGTGAACGAGAGTACAGGTCTCCTAACCAGTAAATTGGGCCATAAGCCCTGTCTGTAACACGAGGTGGAGAAGTATGGGCTGGAGCAGGGGGAAATGTTTAGGTACATGCAGGTTCGAGATTTTGCCAGAAAGGAGTTACAGAGCTTCCCAGTGGAGCCGGCCTCCCCTTTGCTGAAGGAGGTCCTGACGACAGGGGGACTAGAGTAGGGGGTAGTGTCGGCGGTTTACGGAGCTATTTTGGAAGAGGAGAAGGCACCACTGGAAGGGATCAAAGCAAAGTGGGAGGAAGAGTTGGGCAAGGTTATGGAGGAGGGGTTCTGGTGTGAGGTGCTCCGGAGAGTGAAAGCCTCCACCTCGAGTGCGAGGTTGGGGCAGATACAGCTGAAGGTGGTATACAGAGCGCACCTCACAAGGGCGAGGATGGGCCGATTCTTTGAAGGGGTAGATGTGTGTGAGTGTTGCCGGGGTGCCGCAAATCACGTTCATATGTTTTGGTCCTGTCCAAAGCTGGAGGATTACTGGAAGGAGGTTTTTAGGTCAATCTCTAAAGTGGTGCACGTGAAATTGGACCCAGGCCCACGGGAGGCCATGGACACGATTCTCCACTCCCGCGCCGGTTGGCAGAATCGCCTGGGCAGCCAAAATTTCCCGGGACGCCGGTCCGACGCCCTCCCGCGATTCTCCCAAGCGGCGGGAACGCCCCAGTTGAGTTCCGCGGGCCGCAGGCCGGAGAATCGCCGGAGACACCCAAAATGGCGATTCACCGGCACCCCCGCTATTCTCAGGCACGGATGGGCCGAGCGGCCAGGCCAAAACGGCGGGTTCCCCCCGGCGCCGTCCACACCTGGTCGCTACCGTCGTGAACGGTGCGTGAACGCTGGGAGGGTTGGCCCGCGATCGGTGTCCACCGATCGTCGGGCCGTCCTCTCTGAAGGAGGACCTCCTTTCTTCCGCAGACCCGCAAGATCCGTCTGCCATCTTCTTGTGGGGCGGACTTAGAGAGGATGGCAACCACGCATGCGCGGGTTGGCGCCGGCCAGCCCGCGCATTGCCGGATGACGCCAGTAATGTGGCGCCAGCCGCGTCATCTATGCGGCGCCGCCTTTAGGCGGCGACAAGGCCTGGCACGTGTAGATGACGCAGCCCCGATCCTAGCCCATTGTCAGGGCCTGAATCGGTCGGGATCGGGGCCGTTTCGCGCCATCGTGAACCTCGACAGCGTTCACGACGGCGCAGCCGTAGTGGAATGGAGTGGAGAATCCCGCCCCATATTTGGGGTGTTGGACCAGCCGGGGTTGGAAAAGGGTGCGGAGGTGTCATGATATCCACATCAGCTTATCATGGTGCAATCACACACACACTGATGGACAGGCAGTTGGACCAACGGGCACAGACATAACATCGCAGCCAATCACCAGTGAGAGCACACGCACTATAAAACAGGGAACACCACAGTACCCGCTCATTCTACCAGGAGATAGCTCAGAGCACAGAGCTCACAGCGTGCCACTCAGACATACACCATGTGCTGAGTGCCACACTAGGATAGTAATAGGGCTGGGTCCACAGGTTAGCTGGTGAAGCACGTACCCAAGCCAGCAGTTAGTTGTTACTATTGTTTAGACAATAAAACAGAGTTGTGCCATCTACAGCCGTTTGGATCACTTGTGCATCAGAACACCCAACACGACATGATACCAGTAGTGGACGCTAACCAGCGACTGTGAGACCTACCTGCACCCTTTCAGAAATCCGCCATCCTGCTCCATGGAAAACATCAGCCCGCCGCAGCCACTCTGAATCGCTGGAAATCTTGGCGTAAACTGGAAGCTGTTTAAACAGCGCTTCCAGCTCATCCTAGAAGCCACAGACAGGGAGACTGCATCGGACACCAGGAAGATCGCCCTCCTCCTCTCCACGGTGGGGCAACACGCCATTCACATCTACAACTCCCTGGCATTCGCGGAAGGCGAGGACAAAACAAAATATAAGACGGTGCTTCTAAAGTTCGAGGGACACTTCAGCATGAAGGTCAATGAGAGCTTCGAGAGGTACCTCTTCCAGCAGCGCCTGCAGGGTAAGGATGAGCCTTTCCAATCTTACTTAACACACCTCCGTATCCTCGCGCAGTCCTGCGGCTATGAGGCCACCTCCGATTCCATGATGAGGGATCAGATAGTTTTTGGGGTCATCTCGGACACCCTACGCCAGCAGCTCCTTAAAATAAAGCGCCTCACCCTAGCGACTGCCATCGAGACCTGCGTCCTCCATGAGAACGCGACCAGCCGGTACTTCCAAATCCAGGCGGCCGAAATGGCCCGGCACGGGTCCTACGAGGCAGAGCGAGTCCAGTCGATCGAGTTCCTCCCGGCCCGCGGCCCGGACGAGGGCGGCCATTTCGCGCGCTTTCCGAGGCCTCCCGCGCTGGTACGCGCCAAAAGAGGGGACGTTGACGCAGAGGGACGTGATGCGCAGGTGCGCTCTACGCAGGACCGCACCGCGCATGCGCGGTGGCGCAATGAACACAACGAACGCCATGACATCACGACGTGCGGCACCTGTGGCTTCGCCCACTTAAAGCGGCAGTGTCCGGCCAAAGAGCGACAATGCCTCCGCTGTGGCAGGATGGGCCACAATGCAGCCTGCTGTCGAGCAGCTCAACCTGCCAACTCCCAACAATTCCGCCAGCCTCGCAGGGACGTATGGGCGATTCAGCCCCCTTACACTGAGTCATATCCAGATAGTATGCAGACCAGCGATACCGAAGACAGGGAGCCCTTCTGCGTTGCGGTAATCCACAAGAACCGGATGTCCCCAAGTCGGAACCACCAGCCGCTGCCAGTGCACAGCATTGATCCGGGCGATGAGTGGTGTGCCACCCTAACGGTCAACCCGAATTTGTCGCCCAACTGAGAGACTTGACTTATGAGCCTGTTAGCACATTGGACTCACTGAATTGTTTTACAGTACTGTTAACGAGTTTCTTTTCTTGTCATTCATTGTTCCAGAAGTTTTCTCTCATCGATTGTTGATTGCATTTGTTCTGTTATTGGTACAACCTCGTTGTTCTGTTGCACCTGACACCTTCCTCTGTATATAGTTTAGCCTCGTGTACATGTTGTAAATATTGCACACACATACTCAGATGCACTCAGTACACATTTCTATTTATTAGCATGTAGGCACATATCCTTTGTGAAAGGGGGGGATGTCATGATATCTACATTAGCATATCATGGTGCAATCACACACACACTGATGGACAGGCAGTTGGACCAAACAGCACACACATAACATCGCAGCCAATTACTAGTGAGAGCACACGCACTATAAAACAGGGAACACCACAGTTCCCGCTCATTCTACCAGGAGATAGCTCAGAGCACAGAGCTCACAGCGTGCCACTCAGACATAGACCATGTGCTGAGTGCCTCACTAAGATAGTGATAGGGCTGGGTCCACAGGTTAGCTGGTGAAGCACGTACCCAAGCCAGCAGTTAGTTGTTACTATTGTTTCGATAATAAAACAGAGTTGTACCATCTACAGCCGTGTTGGATAATTTGTGCATCAGAACACCCAACACGACACGGAGGCAGATGTTGTAGCCTTCGCCTTATTTATCGCCCGAAGGCGGATCCTGCTGGGATGGAGAGCAGCCTCTCCACCCAGTGCCCTGGCGTGGCGGGGGGACCTGTTGGAATTTTTGACTCTTGAGAAGGTTAAGTTTGAACTGAGGGGAAGGATGGAGGGGTTCTACAATTCATGGGCATTATTCATTATGCATTTTCAAGAACTGGATAACATCGAACATTAGTTGTGGGGGTGGTTGGGAGGGTTGGGGGAGGGGGACTGTGACTATGGGTGATTCCAGATTCCTTTTTGTAATTTGTTTATGTAAACATGCGGGCTAATGTTTACATGGGGATTGACATATTTGTTACGGATTATTGTTTATTGTTGGTGGGTGTAAATTTGGGAGAAAATGTGAAAAAGGAGAATTTAAAAAAAAAATTTTAAAAGAAAATGTTTTACATTTCCAAATAATTAAGAATGATTAATTAGTACAATTTATTTCCATTGATTCCAAACAAAATTGATATTTTGGGGCGGCAAATAATTTATCATCATTCTTTTGCTGGGAAAGAAGTACGGGTTGGCGCAGGGGGAAGAGTTCAAATTATCATCGAATTTCATAGAATTTACAGTGCAGAAGGAGGCCATTCAGCCCATCGAGTCTGCACCGGCTCTTGGAAAGAGCACCCTACCCAAGGTCAACACCTCCACCCCATCCCCACAACCCAGCAACCCCACCCAACACTAAGAGCAATTTTGGACACTAAGGGCAATTTATCATGGCCAATCCACCTAACCTGCACATCTTTGGACTGTGGGAGGAAACCGGAGCCCCCGGAGGAAACCCACGCACACACGGGGAGGATATGCAGACTCCGCACAGACAGTGACCCAAGCCGGAATCGAACCTGGGACCCTGGAGCTGTGAAGCAATTGTGCTATCCACAATGCTACCGTGCTGCCCTGATAACTGCAGATGCGAGATTTTGCAAGGAAGGTTTTCCTGACCTTCTTGTTATGGAGGCAGTACTTTCAGTGGGGGAGTTGTATCGGCCATTTATGGGAGGATCTTGGAAGAGGACTGGATGTCTTTGGAGGGGACTAAGGTGAAGTGGGAGGAAGAGCTGGGGGGGTGGCGATGGAAGAGGGACTATGGTATGAGGTGCTGTGGAGGGTAAATGCCTCTACCTCATGTGCGAGGCTGGGCTGATACAGTTGAAGGTTGTGCAGAGGGCACACCTCACAAAATCAAAGATAATTCGACTGTTTGAGGGGGTGGAGGATGTCTGTGAGCGATGTGGAGGGGCTCCACAAACCACAATCCCATGTTTTGGGCCTGCTCGAAGCTGGAACGATATTGGCGGGAGGTATTTAGCATAATCTCGGGAGTTTTGTATACGGATGTGGGGAGGTAGGGATAGTGGTAGCCATGGATGCTGAAAAGGCTTTTGAACGGGTCGAGTGGGATTATCTATGGGAGGTACTAGGACGGTTCGGGCTCGGGGCAGGGTTCATCGACTGGGTTAGGCTATTGTATCAGGCCCCGGAGGCGAGTGTTAGGATGAACAGGACAGCATCGGACTACTTTAGACTGCACCGAGAGACAAGACAGGGCTGCCCTCTCTCCCCACTGCTGTTTGCGCTGGCCATAGAACCGCTGGCAATTGCACTGAGAGCTTCTAGGGGCTGGAATGAGCTGGTCCGGGGGGGGGGGGGGGGGGGTGAGGGAGCAGGAGAGTAGGCTGAAGGGGTTGCTGTTCAGGCTGGTGGGGGAGAGTTTCCGATATTTGGGGATTCAGGTGGCACGGGACTGGGGCAAGTTGCACAAGCTCAACCTGTCCCGACTGGTGGAACGAGTGAGGGAGGAGGTCCGAAGGTGGGATGCGCTCCCGCTGTCATTGGCGGGGAGGGTGCAGACTGTTAAGATGACAATTCTCCCGCGGTTCTTGTTTGTTTTTCAGTGTCTCCCCATCTTTATCCCGCGGTCCTTCTTTAAGAGGCTGAATAAAATTGTTCTGGGATTTGTATGGGCAGGGAAGTCCCCGCGGGTCAAGAGGGTGATGCTTGAAAGGAACAGAGGAGAATGGGGACTGGCGTTGCTGAACTTCAGCAACTATTACTGGGCGGCCAACATAGCGATGATCAGGAAATGGATGGTGGGTGCGGGGTCGGTTTGGGAGCGGATGGAGGCTGCTTCGTGCAGGGGCACTAGCTTAGCAGCCCTGGTCACGGTGCTTCTGCCGCTTCCGCCGGCACGGTATTCCACCAGCCCGATAGTGGTGGCGGATCTTCGGATCTGGGGCCAGTGGAGGAGGCATCGGTGTGGACCCCAATCTGCGACAACCACCGATTTACCCTGGGGAACATGGACGGTGGGTATTGACTGTGGAGGAGGGCGGGGATTGTGAGGATGGGGTATCTGTTCCTGGAAGGGAGCTTTCCGAGCATGAGGGCGCTGGAGGAGAAGATTGGGCTGGCGAGGGGGAACGAATTTAGATACTTGCAGATGCGGGATTTTGTACGCAGGCTGGTGCCGTCTTTCCCACGTTTCCCGCCGAAGGGGAGGCAGGACAGGGTAGGCTCTAGGGGAGTGGTTGAAGAGGGTAGAGTTTCAGACGTCTACAAGGAGCTAATGGGAGCTGAGGATACGCAGACCAAGGACCTGAAGCTTAATTGGGAAGAGGAGCGCGGGGGGAGATGGAGGACGGTATCTGGCCAGAAGCCCTGAGCAGAGTTAACACGACCGCAACATGCGCTAGGCTCAGGCTGGTCCAGTTTAAGGTCGTGCACCGGGCCCACATGACGGTGGCCCGGATGAGCAGATTCTTCGGGCTGCAGGACAAGTGTGCTAGATGCGCCAGAGGGCCGGCTAACCATGTACACATGTTCTGGTCGTGTCCTGAACTCGGGGGGTATTGGCAGGGATTCGCAGATGTCATGTCCCGGGTATTGAAAACTGGGGTGGTAATGAGTCCTGAGGTGGCAATCTTTGGGGTTTCGGAGGACCCGGGAGTCCAGGAAGAGAGAGAGGCCGACGTTCTGGCCTTTGCTTCCCTGGTAGCCCGGCGACGAATACTGTTAGCATGGAGGGACTCAAAGCCCCTGAGGGCTGAGGTATGGCTTTCTTCGCCTAGAGAAAGTAAAGTTTGCCTTGAGAGGTTCGCTATTAGGTTTCTCCCAAAGGTGGCAGCCATTATTGACTTCTTTGCAGGGGGATATTGAGGCAGGTCCTTGCGTGAACAGAGCCGTGGTCTGCACTGTTTAATTTGTGTCTTGACTTCTTTTTTTTGTCTTGTACAATGTCACTTTTTCTTTATGCCAAAAATACTTCAATAAAAGTGTTTGTTAAAAAAAGAAGGAATGAAGTTAAATCGATAGCAAGGAGTGATATATGATCAGAAGGTATAGAATCTCTGTGGGTAGAGTTGAGGAATCGCCAAGGTAAAAAGACCCCTGATGGGAGTTATGTACCGGCCCCCTAGCAGTAGTCAGGATGTGGGGCAGAAAATAAATCAGGAGATAGAAAAGGCTCGTAAAATACGCAATATTACAATAATCATGGGGGACTTCAATATGCAGGTGGACTGGGAAAATCAGGTTGGTAGTGGATCCCAAGAAAAGGAATTTGTAGAATGTCTAAGAGATGTTTTTTGGAGCAGCTTTTGACAGAGCCTACGAGGGAACAGGCAATTCTGGATTTGGTGATGTGTAATGAGGCAGACTTGATTTTTTTTTTTTAAATAATTTTTATTAAAGGTTTTCATAAAATATCAATAACAAAATGAGAAGGAAAAAAGAACCCAACAGGTTTAAGTACAAAACACAATCGAAAAAAGCAACCCCCCAAACCCCTCCCCCCTGTACATTAATAATAAATTAACATGAACACCCCGACTTAACACAACAGGTGTATACACCCCCTCAGACCCTCCAGTGTAAATAACATAAACAAAAATAAAGTGACCCCCCCCCCCCTCCCCCCCCTCGCTGCTGCTGCCATTGACCAATGTCTATCGTTCTGCCAGAAAGTCTAAGAACGGTTGCCACCGCCTAAAGAACCCTTGTACCGACCCTCTCAAGGCGAATTTCACCCTCTCCAATTTAATGAACCCTGCCATATCGCTGATCCAGGATTCCACGCTTGGGGGCCTCGCATCTTTCCACTGAAGAAGAATCCTTCGCCGGGCTACCAGGGACACAAAGGCCAGAATTCCGGCCTCTTTCGCCTGCTGCACTCCTGGCTCCTCTGCCACCCAAAATATTGCGAGCCCCCAGCCCGGTCTGACCCTGGATCCTACCACCCTCGACACCGTCCTCGCTACGCCCTTCCAAACTTCCTTCAGCGCTGGGCATGCCCAGAACATATGGGTGTGATTTGCTGAGCTCCCTGAGCACCTAACACACCTGTCCTCACCCCCAAAGAACCGGCTCTCCTTGTCCCGGTCATGTGTGCCCTGTGCAGCACCTTAAACTGTATGAGGCTGAGCCTCATGCACGAAGAGGAAGAATTCACCCTCACTAGGACATCTGCCCACGTCCCCTCTTCGATCTCCTCTCCCAACTCCTCCTCCCACTTACCTTTCAACTTCACCACCGAGGCCGCCTCCTCTTCCTGCATCACCTGGTAAGTTTCCGCGATCTTCCCCACTCCCACCCCCCCCCCCCCCCCCCCCCCCACCCCCCGAGAACACCCTGTCCTGTACTGTGTGTGGCAGTAGCCGCGGGAATTCCACCACCTGCCGTCTGGCAAACGCCCTTACCTGTAAGTACCTGAAGGTGTTCCCCGGGGGGAGCCCGTACTTCTCCTCCAGCTCACCCAAGCTCGTGAACTTCCCGTCAACAAACAGGTCCCTCAACTTTCGTATCCCTGCCCTGTGCCACCCCGAAAACCCTCCACCTGTTCTTCCTGGGGCGAACCGGTGGTTCCCGCGTAATGGGGTCCACGCCGAGGCCTCAACTTCCCGCCCAATGCCGCCTCCACTGCCCCCAAATTTTGAGGGCGGCCACCAGGACCCTCACAGGACGCCGTCTCCACCCTCTTCCATGCAGCGCCCTCCCCCTCCATCACCCACTTGCGCACCATCGTCGCATTGGCGGCCCAGTAGTACCCACAGAGGTTGGGCAGCACCAGCCCCCCCCCCTATCTCTACTCCGCTCCAGGAACACCCTTCTCACCCTCGGAGTCCCTCGCGCCCACACAAACCCCATTATACTCCTGTTAACCAGCCTGAAAAAAGCCTTCGGGATAAACACGGGGAGGCACTGGAACAGGAACAAAAACCTTGAGAGCACCGTCATTTTGATTGACTGCACCCTACCCGCCAAGGACAGCGGCAACGCGTCCCACCTCTTGAACTCCTCCTCAATTTGCTCCACCAGTCTTGTAAAGTTAAGCCTATGCAGGGCCCCCCAGCTCCTGGCCACCTGGACCCCCAAATATCTGAAGCTCCTCTCCACCCTTTTTAGTGGGAGCTCGCCAATCCCCCTTTTCTGGTCCCCTAGCTGAACTACGAACAGCTCGCTCTTCCCCATATTGAGCTTGTACCCCGAAAAGTCCCCGAATTCCCTAAGGATCCTCATTACCTCTGGCATTCCTCCCACCGGGTCCGCCACATACAGCAGCAGGTCGTCCGCATAAAGCGACACCCTATGCTCCTCCCCACCCCGCACCAACCCCCTCCAGTTCCTCGACTCCCTCAGTGCCATAGCCAGGGGTTCAATCGCCAGTGCGAAGAGCAGGGGGGACAGGGGACAACCCTGTCTCGTCCCTTGGTGCAACCGA
The DNA here is from genome assembly GCF_047496885.1 of Scyliorhinus torazame. Classification (NCBI taxonomy): domain Eukaryota; kingdom Metazoa; phylum Chordata; class Chondrichthyes; order Carcharhiniformes; family Scyliorhinidae; genus Scyliorhinus; species Scyliorhinus torazame. Next base: position 321,797,193 of record NC_092708.1, on the reverse strand, counting down.
AAGTACTCGGACCTCCTCCTATTTGTGGCCACACTCGCCATCGGGACCTCATACAACAGCCTAACCCACCTGACAAACCCCTCCCCAAACCCGAACCTCTTCAGCACCTCCCACAGGTACCCCCACTCTACCCTATCGAAGGCTTTCTCAGCGTCCATCGCCACCACTATCTCCGCCTCCCCCTCCCTCGCTGGCATCATGATAACGTTCAAAAGCCTCCGCACATTCGCGTTCAACTGTGAGGCAGACTTGATCAAGGAACTTAAGTGAAAGATCCCTGAGGGAGCAATGGCCATAATATGATAGAATTTACCCTGCAGTTTGAGGGAGAAAAGCTGGAATCAGATATAACGGTATTATAATTAAATAAGGGTAACTACAAAGACATGAGGGAGGAGCTGGCAAGAGGTGATTGGAAAAGGGCCCTAGCACGGAAGACAGTGGAACAGTAATGGCAGGAGTTTTTTGGGGTTATTCGGGAGGCACAACAGAAATTCATCCCAAGGAGGAAGTGTAGCCATCTGGGATGGCCACGTCCCGGTTACAAAATGCAAAGAATGCAGGGAAAATTGGACAATGCTAAGAAACAAGCAGGTGCAAGCTCTGTCTATTGATTAGAACCTTAAGCTCTCAGACAGGACAGAAACTACCAAGCAATCTACATACTAATGAGCCATCTCCGGGGACAAAAGGGAAACATTTAGATACACAATGTTAAGGCAGACTCCCCGGCGCCAGAAGAAGCTAAGACAAAGCAGACTAACAGTCACCAGGACACGCCCAGCGATCAGGGAACCACCCCTCTATTGGAGGAAAGTCGATACGACTGATTGAGAAAGACCCAATTAGTTGAGGCCAAGTTCAAGGCCTGCCCAAAAGCGCGCAAAGCCCTTTTCAGTATAAAAGATATTCCCCAAGGGAGAATCTTCCTCCTTTGGCTTTGGCTCTCACCGAAGAGAGAGACCTGCCTAGCAGCTGCAGCAGACCAAGTAAGTCCCAAGTCAACGCACACTACGAGATAGACGCTCCTACTTGCTACCCTGTAAACAGCTCAACCCAGCTGCCTCAGAACCGAGCAATGGCCATTGTTCCTCTGACTGAGTGGGCACCCGAAGCTAAGTATAGGCTTTAGTAATAGTGGTAGTTTATTTGTAAAGTTTATGCATGAGTAGATTTGACTGTGTGTAAATAAGTGAGCATTGCTTTTGACTTACTAACTGGTGTATCGAGTCATTGATCAGTATTCGGTTCTGAACCTTGTGGCGGTGTCGAAAGATACCTGGCGACTCTTGAGCAAACGTGATTAAACAGAGACAAATTAAGAGCCAACCAAACATTAGCAACAGAGGGAACATGCTAAGGGGAGGACAAGGAATCCATGGCTGACGAGGGAAGACAAGGACAGGAAAAAAGAAAAAGCATACAAAGTGGCGAGCATTAGTGGGAAGCTAGAGGATTGGGGAGTCTTTAAAAGTGAGCAGAGGACAACTAAAAAAAGCAATAAGGGGAGAGAAGATGAAATATGAGCTAGCAATATAAAAAAAGATAGGAAGAGTTTTTTTTCAAAATATAAAAGTCAAAAATAGACATTGGAAAATGTGCTGGAGAAGTAATGATAGGAAATAAAGAAGTGGCAGAGGAATTGAATAGTTTCTTTGCATCAGTCTTCACAGTGGAAGACACCAGTGGAATGCCAGAGCTCCAGAAGAATCAGGGGGCAGAGGTGAGTGCTGTGACCATCGCTAAAGAGAAGGTTCTGGGGAAACTGAAAGATCTGAAGGTGCATAAATCACCTGGACCGGATGGACTACCCCAGGATTCTAAAAGAGATAGCTGAGGAGATTGTGGAGGCAGTAGTGGTGATCTTTCGGGAATCACTGGATGCAGGAAGAGTCCCGGAGGACTGGAAAGTGGCTAATGTAACACCCGTGTTTAAGAAGGGAGGGAGGCAGAAGACGGGAAATTATAGGCTGGTTAGCCTGATTTTCACCTGAGGAAGATTCACCTGAGGAAGGAGCAGTGCTCCGAAAGCACTGAGGAAGATTCACCTGAGGAAGGAGCAGTGCTCCGAAAGCTAGTGATTTGAAACAAACCTGTTGGACTTTAACCTGGTGTTCACCCCAGTCCAATGCCGGCATCTCCACATCAAGCCTGACTTCTGTCATTGGTAAGATTTTAGAGTCCATTATTAAAGATGAAATTGCGGAGTACTTGGAAGTGCATGATAAAATAGGACTGAGTCAGCACAGCTTTGTAAAGGGAGGTCATGTCTGACAAAACTGTAAAGAGTTCTTTGAGGAATTAACAAGGAAGTTAGACAAAGGAGAACTGGTGAGCGTGATTTATTTAGATTTCCAGAAGGCCTTTGACAAGGTGCCGCATCGGAGACTGTTAAATAAATTAAGAGCTCATGGTGTTAAGGGTAAGATCCTGGCATGGATAGAGGATTGGCTGACTGGCAGAAGGCAGAGAATGGGGGTAACGGGGTCTTTTTCAGGGTGGCAGCCGGTGATTAGTGGTGTGCCTCAGGGGTCGGGGCTGGGACCGCAACTTTTCACAATATACATTAATGTTCTGGAAGAAGGAACTGAAGGCACTGTTGCTAAGTTTGCAAATGATACAAAGATCTGTAGAGGGCCAGGGAGTATTGAGGGAGCAGGCAGGCTTCAGAAGGACTTGGACAGGCTAGGAGAGTGGGCAAAGAAGTGGCAGATGGAATACAATGTGGAAAAGTGTGAGGTTATGCACTTTGGAAGGAGAAATGGAGGCATAGACTATTTTCTAAATGGGAAGATGCTTAGGAAATCAGAAGCACAAAGGGACTTGGGAGTCCTTGTTCACGATTCTTTTAAGGCTAACGTGCAGGTACAATCGGCGATTAGGAAGGCAAATGCAATGTTAGCATTCATATCGAGAGGGCTAGAATACAAGACCAGGGATGTACTTCTGAGGATATATAAAGCTCTGGCCTGACCCCATTTGGAGTACTGTGAGCAGTTTTGGGCCCCGGAAGGATGCGCTGGTCTTGGAAAGGGTCCAGAGGAGGTTCACAAGAATGATCCCTGGAATGAAGAGCTTGTTGTATGAGGTTTTAGTTGGCCACTTTTAGTTACCAAAGCATCAATACAAAGAAAGATTTGGATGATATTTCATGGAAGAAGGCCTCCACTATTCCCAAGGCATGTTTGAGGGATCCAATGTCAAGTTCCTGAGACCACCAGTTCTCACACCAATGCCATCTTCATCATACGTATACGATATCCCCATATGTACACAGCCTCCAGCTGTGTGACTCTGCATACTCACACCATTGTCTGACACCCAATCACTAGCATCCATCTCGATCATAGAAAACTCATCTCGATCTCCACACGGACCCTGGCTGTGTGACTCACCTCGTCCTCCACCAACATACCTATATATCCCATAATATTCGCAACTCCCAGCTGTGTGATTCATCTCGTCCCACCTATGGCTCCTGGCTGTGTGACTCATCTCGTCCTCCACCAACATACCTATAGAACATAGAACATAGAACGATACAGCGCAGTACAGGCCCTGGAATTCACCTCATCCTCCACACAGCCTCTGGTTGTGATTGATCCCATGAACTCGCCCTGTGTGAACTCACTTCTAGCTGTGTGACTCCCACCACTCAACTCAACGACTACAGGAAAGCAACCCACGAAACACTGATTAATAAACAATCTTTTTTGTGGTATTAGCCACAAAAACCCTCAATATCCCCAGAGGGTACAAATTAAAAACGGACCTGACCACCTCAGATCCTGGGGGGGGGGGGGGGGGGGGGGGATCAATAAGCACTTGAGCTACTATCTAGTGGGAAGGATAAAGGAATCAGGTATTGATGAATAATAACAGGTTGTACCTTGATTTCTTTTATGGAATGAACTGCATACTCAACGTATGCTATGTGGGACTCCTCAACCCGGAATGGTTGCAAGAGCCCCGAGCTACAGAAGGATTCTCGATGGAAGACGAAAGGATTGGTCTGGTGTGTAGTGATATCATGGTTGTGTTGTAATCCACCGACTGACCACCAGGAGTCTTGTTAATATATAAGTGAATGTTAGAGTCAGGTGACCTTAGACTGACTGGAGAGCTGGGAGAGAGGTTGGTTGTGCATGATCATAGATTATACTGTTATTCATATGTTGTTTTGTATATAGTTAACCCACAGTTAATGTTAATAAATCATGTATAGCTTTAGCTATAAGTGTTCTTGTAATATAAATCAGGCCACCCGACAAGAACATTGCATGGTGTATCCTGGGTACATCTGGTTTACCCCATCAGATGCAGGCGAGTGGAAGATGGTATCCTATGGGTACACCCCAATAAGTGTGAGACATACGGGTGCAACAACCAGTGGATGGTGTAAAGGAAGAATAATGGGAGCTCTGATTACTGCTCCCCAAGGATGACCCTCACCAGTGAGTGATGGAGATACAGTAACCATGGGTGCATGGAGCTAGCATGTCTAGCCCATGGCCCGGAGAAAGGGCTAGAATTAAGGCAGAGATGCCCCAGTAAGATCACAGACCACGAATACATTTATTACGAAATTAGAAATGGGTTAAGGCCAGCTGCTAGCTTGCCCTCCCCACTTGCCCTGAAGCCACCCCAGGTCCCCAAAACAGGTTGGTATTAAAACATACGGGGAAGGTAGTATTCGACAATACACACTACAAACTGGTACCAGTAGTGATGGATCGAGCCGGGACACAATTGCCAGACTGGTTCCCCTCTCCACTCAGGAAATTATAACTCCACTTGACCCAAAGGGCAGCAAGACAGGGACAAACCAGGGTGAACATACGCCCAGGCTGAAAATGAAATGAAAATTGCTTATTGTCACAAGTAGGCTTCAAATGAAGTTACTGTGAAAAGCCCCTAGTCGCCACATTCCGGCGCCTGTTCGGGGAGGCTAGTACGGGAAATGGGCCAGAAGAGGGAAATCCTAAACTATTTTGGCAACTGCATATGGGGCAGGGGTATCCACCATTAACACACTTGATTTGGACAACAAGCTCAGAGTTCTAACCCAATAAGTGAAATAGACCTCGGACAGTTTAAATGACAACACTCGGCGGCACACCGAAGGAGATTTGGCTGGGGCCAGCAGCCTTGTAGTTGCTGTGCTAGAAGGGCACGGCCAAGCTATTAATCAGATCATCAGGGGGAGGGTGGAAGATGATGCCCAGGCAACAGAACCGAACCCGGTGCAACATCTATGGGAAATGGATGGTCGAGCAGTTGAGAGAGAACCTCGACCAGGTCGGCAGGGGGAAGGTTCCGTCCTGGATCAGCGATGAGCCGATCAAGCACCTTTACTGGGGAAAAAGACACCCCACTGGCCCTAACTGTCAACTGCGACAACCGACCAGGGTTTGGTCTAACGATAGTTGCAGAGGAACCCCGGGGACAGCACTAGGGATGGTGTTCGGGTTGCCCGTAATCTTAAATGACAAAGTTGGGTGGAAGTCTTTGAGACAGAAAATATAGGAATCGTCTAAGAAGGAATGTGTCAAGGACACTGATGTATTTACTTTAGGTGTATTTGTTTGATGTATTTATTTTGTTTTTCTGAATTTTGTATTTGACTTTTGTGGAATAAAAGTGTGTTTGGTTCGGGGGTAAGATTGTTAGCCCAAGATTCGGCTTGGTTAGGGTTGTGAGATCAGGTTTGCTGACACTCACTGGATCAAAAGGAGGGACTATGGTAATCTGGAATAACCTGGATTTTAGGCACGATAAATTTGGACACTCAATTTTGGACATTTTAAATTAATTGCCGTTAACTCCAGGCAGGCTGATGGGAATTGGAACTTGTCCAAAAACTCAAATACACTTAAGCACAGACAAACTGCCAGGCCATGTTGGGCCTGCCTTGTCAATCATCCATCAGGAAATAATTGGCTCCAACCATACGCATCAATTTGTTTTGAGTCTACCTTCATTCCCCTTTCTTTGTACCTTTTGAGGATCTTCTCTGGCCGTCGGCCAATGAGGTCTTGGGAGGGCATCACAACACCCAATGGACTTGGTGATGGTGCTCAGCAGGACACCAGGGACCCACCCTTAGTTATCCATCTCCGGTGGGGTTTTTCCACACGTAACCAGTTGGCATATAACACTCTGCTACCCTCCTGACACCCACACATGACTCACCCACAGGTCGCAGCCAACGTTCTGAAAAACCACATGGTTTAAAGTACTCCTCTCAAGGCCGCAATGTCGAAATTTCATCCAGCCATAATTTTCTAGCTTCCTCTTTTCAGACTGGTGGACATATTACATCAACAAGAGGAACTCTAAAGTCACACAACTGACAATAATCCTTCTCTTTATTCAAGGGAGAAATTATTACCCAATTTTCTAAAGTGAATTCAGAAGGCTACGTATGAAGTAACCATCCTGTGCATTACAGGAATTTCCATGCATTACCATTATCAAGTACCATTTGCATTAGTGTCCAAAAAAAAAGGTTAGGTGGTGTTACTGGGTTATGGGATAGGGTAGAGGTGTTGCCTTAGGTAGGGTGCTCTTTCCAAGGGCTGGTGCAGACTTGATGGGCCGAATGGCCTCCTCCTGCACTGTAAATTCTATGATTCTGTGAAAAACAGTGCAGATAGAATTTGCTACTACTTTTCTCAGTTAATTTAAATAACTTGGGTACATACACTTGTAAAGTGCAAGATTTGAACCCAGAGAGTGTAATTAACTGGTGTAAAAAAAATGCTCCCATCACTGGTCACAATGTTGCTTATCTTAATGTTGTATCACAGATTTAGATATGTGGCTTCATTCCAATCATCCAAGTCATCAATGAATACAGTGAATAGTTCAGTTCCATGAGCTTAATTTTCAGCAAAGCCTTTTATGAGAGATATAATCAAATGCTTCTGGCAATCTATATAAATATCATCCACAGACATCCACAGACATACCCCGTTAACTATTTTAGTGACCTCTTCAAAAACTTGGAATCGGATTCCATACACCAAGACCCATTTTTATTCCGAAATTGTTTCATCATTTCAAGGGCATAGCTTCAGTCTAGATACCATGAATTTTCTCATACTTCCTCAGTAATGTTCCTGTGGCTTAGTAGCTATACCCGAAGAAATTTTGAAGAAAAAATATAAGACACTGACATCATTATGCTATTAATTAGTGAGTGGCAGCAAATGTCATCATTACTTCTGAATGGTTCAATGTTCAGTTCCACAACGAACTTTGCAAAAATGGTGACGTCATTTCCCATTATTTACATTGGATATAAGCAAATTACTGCGAATGCTGGAAAATCTCAGCAGGTCTGGCAGCTTCTGTAGGGAGAGAAAAGAGCTAATGTCTCGAGTCCAATGGCTCTTTGTCAAAGCTAAAAGACAGAGAAAGTGGGAAATATTTATACTGTGGAGTGAGAATGAAAGATGAGTCATAGCCACAGAAACCCAGGGAAACCGGGTGCTGATGGCCACAGAAACTAAGGGGAAAGATGCTAATGGCAGTCCCCACAGAGAACAAAAGATGTGAAAGGCCAAACAGCAGAGAAACTTAACATCAGAGGGTGAACTGTAGATGTGGGGGAGGGGAAGGGGGAAGCAAAGAGGAGAAAGGGTAAGGAAAGGTGGATAAAATGGGGGGGGGGGTTGAATATATATATATAAAGAAAGACAAGAGAGAACGAAATGGTAAAGAACAGTTAAAATGAAACGGGATGAAGACAAATGGGTCGAGGTGGGGTAGAGCTAATCATCTGAAGTTGTTGAATTTGATGTTGAGACCGGAAGGCCGTAGCGTGCCTAACCGGAAGATGAGATGTTGTTTCTCCAGTTTGCGTTGAGCTTCACTGGAACATTGTAGCAGACCAAGGACAGACATGTGGGCATGGGAGCAGGGTCTTGTGTTAAAATGGCAAGCAACGGGAAGGTCAGTAAAGCGATCACCCAGTCTGCGTTTGGTCTCTCCGATATAGAGGAGACCACATTGGGAGCAGTGAATGCAATAGACCAAATTGGACGAGGCGAGAGTCCTCATGGATTTAACATAAACAGGCACCACCAAAGCCTACCAACAGATGTGAATAACAGTCAAGTTAGTTGAATGAGGGACTTCCGGTTGCGGTTATACGGAGCTAAGTCGCACGTTCGGCAGCTCCCGCTAAAAACGGACTTTTGGGCTCTTTATAGGGCCCGTAACGGCACTTGTTCAACGTTTCCCGGTGTGGGAAGGGGACAGCAACATTCCCCCGATAGTGTATGGAGTGGACCAGGAGCGGGGCGATTAAAAAAGTGGCATTGGAGCATAGAAAAGTGCGAGGGAGGAGGACCAAGATGGCGGCGGGGGGAGACCAGGCAGCATGGAGGCCGTGGGCGCAAGAGCAGCAGGAGCTTCTCCAGCGCTGTTTTAAGGAACTGAAAGCAGAGCTGTTGGAGCCGATGAAGGCTTCAATTGATAAGCTGCTGGAGACCCAGACGGCCCAAGGGGCGGCGATCCGGGAGGTCCGGCAGAAGGTCTCGGAGAACGAGGACGAGATCCTCGGCCTGGCGGTGGAAGATGGAGGCGCACGAGGCGCTCCACAAGAAATGGCAGGCGAGGTTCGAGGAGATGGAGAACCGGTCGAGGTGGAAAAACCTGCGGATCCTGAGTCTAGCAGAGGAGCTGAAGGGATCGGACGTGGGGGCCTACGTGGTCACCATCCTAAATTCGCTGATGGGAGCGGGGGCCTTTCAGGGGCCCGTGGAGCTGCTGGGGGCCTACCGAGTGCTGGCGAGGAGGCCCAAGCCCAGCGAGCCGCCGCGGGCGGTGCTGATGCAGTTCCACCGGTTTGCTGATCGAGAATGTGTGTTAAGGTGGGCCAAGAAGGAGCAGCAGGTGGAAAAACGCGGAGGTCCGGATCTACCAGGATTGGAGTGCGGAGGTGGCGAAGAAGAGGGCCGGTTACAACGGGGCGAAGGCAGTGCTGCACAGGAAGGGGGTGAAGTTCGGTATGCTGCAGCCGGCGCGTCTGTGGGTCACCTATAAGGACCGACACCATTATTTCGAGTCCTCGGAGGAGGCGTGGGCCTTTGTTCACGCCGAAAAACTGGACTCAGACTAAGGGTCGGGGTTGAGGGGTCGCGGTGGAGGGATGGTAGGGGATTGTTGGGTTGTGTTTCGAGGGGGGGCTCGATGTTTTGTGTTTTGGGGGTTGATTGTGCATTGTTTTAATTAGGTCCGCCAGACGGGCTCGTGGGGGGGGGGGGGGGGGGGGTGGGGGGTAGGTAAACTGTTTGGGGGGTTGATGGTCGGTAGGGGAGAGTTGGGGGTAGTGGGACCGGGCCTGGAAAGGGTGCTGCGCCTGGGGAGGCGGGGACGGGCGAGTGGAAAGTGCGGGCTTTTTTCTCCGCGTTTAGGGCTGGGGCCAGAGCTGGGAAGCGCGGGCTTTTTCTCCCGCGCTGGAAGTGGAATGGATGAGATCCCGCTGGTGGACAGGGGGGGGGGGGGAGGGGAAGTTCCACACTAGGGGGGGGGGGGGGGGGGGCGTCGATGGAGTGGCGGGAGTGGCCGGGGTCAGCAGGAGTCAGCTGACTTACGGGTGTGCAATGGGGGGAGCAATGCAGCTGGGGGGGACCTAGCTGGGGTGGGGGGGGGGGGGGGGGGGGGGAGGGGACCGGGTTGCTGCTGGAATGGCCAAGGGGGAGCTGGAGTTGGTAGAGGAGGTCGGGGCGGGGGTCTGCCGCTGTGGGGAACCGGTTGTGTGGGGGGGCACGTGGCTGGCCTAGGAAGGGCTATGGCTAGTCGGCGGGGGAGGGGGGTGAGTAGCCCCCTGATCCAGCTGATAACCTGGAATGTAAGGGGGCTGAATGGGCCGGTCAAGCGGGCCCGGGTGTTCGCACACCTGAAGGGGCTGAAGGCGGATGTGGCCATGCTTCAGGAGACGCACCTGAGGGTGGCGGATCAGGTAAGGTTGAGAAAGGGGTGGGTAGGGCAGGTGTTTCATTCGGGTTTGGATGCAAAAAATCGGGGGGTTGGCGATCTTGGTGGGGAAGAGACTGTCGTTCGAGGCGTCGAGCATTGTGGCAGACAATGGCGGTAGGCATATGATGGTAAGTGGCAAGCTGCAGGGGGAGCGGGTTGTGTTGGTCAATGTATATGGCACGAATTGGGCAATGCGGGGTTCATACGGCGTATGCTGGGCTGGATTCTGGACCTGGAGACAGGGGGCCTGATAATGGGGGGGGGATTTCAACACGGTGCTGGACCCGGCATTGGATCGCTCTAGGTCTAGGACGGGCAGGAGGCCGGCGGCGGCCAAGGTGCTGAGGGGATTCATGGACCAGATGGGAGGGGTGGATCCATGGAGGTTTGCGAGGCCGGGGGCCAGGGAATTTTCATTCTTCGCCCATGTCCACAAGGCCGATTCCTGGACTGACTTTTTTGTCATGAGCAGGGCGCTGATTCCGAGGGTGGAGGATACGGAGTACTCGGCGATAGCCATTTCTGATCATGCTCCGCACTGGGTGGACCTCGAGTTGGGGGAGGAGAGGGACCAGCGCCCGCTGTGGCGCCTAGAGGTGGGGTTGCTGGCGGACGAGGAGGTGAGCGGGCGGGTCCGGAAGTGTATAGAGAGGTATCTGGAGGCTAATGACAATGGGGAGGTGCAAGTAGGGGTGGTCTGGGAGGCGCTGAAGGCGGTGGTCAGAGGAGAGCTGATCTCCATTAGGGCACACAAGGAGAGGGGGAGAGGAGAGAGGGAGAGAAGTTGGTGGGGGAGATAGTGAGGGTGGATAGGAGGTACGCGGAGGCCCTGGAGGAGGGATTGCTTAGGGAGCGGCGTAGCCTCCAGGCTGAGTTCGATTTGTTGACCACCAAGAAGGCGGAGGCACAGTGGAGGAAGGCGCAGGGGGCGGTATATGAATACGGAGAAAAGGTGAGCCGGATGCTGGCGCACCAGCTTCGGAAGCGAGAGGCAGCTAGGGAGATCGGGGGAGTTAGGGATGGAGGAGGGAGCACGGTCCGAAGTGCGGTGGGTATCAACGGGGTCTTCAGGGACTTCTACGAGGAACTGTACCGGTCTGAGCCCCCACTGGAAGAGGGAGGGATGGGTCGCTTCCTGGACCGGCTGGGGTTTCCGAGGGTGGAGGAGGGGCAGGTGGCAGGGTTGGGCGCCGGTTGGGTTGGAGGAGTTGGGCAAAGGGATAGGGAACATGCAGGCGGGTAGGCACCGGGGCCGGATGGATTCCCGGTTGAATTTTACAAGACGTATGCGGACCTGCTGGGCCCGCTGTTGGTAAGGACCTTCAACGAGGCAAGGGAAGGGGGTGCCCTGCCCCCGACGATGTCTAGAGCGCTGATTTCCCTGATCCTGAAGCGGGACAGTGTTGGTCATATAGGCCGATCTCACTCTTAAATGTAGATGCAAAGTTGCTGGCAAAGATTTTGGCCATGAGATAGAGGACTGTGTGCCGCAGGTCATACACGAGGATCAGACGGGGTTTGTGAAAGGGAGGCAGTTGAATACTAATGTACGGAGGCTCTTGAATGTTATAATGATGCCGGCGATGGAAGGGGAGGCGGAGATAGTGGCGGTGATGGATGCGGAAAAGGCCTTTGATAGGGTGGAGTGGGGGTACCTGTGGGAAGTGTTGAAAAGGTTCAGGTTCGGGGAGGGGTTCGTCAGGTGGGTGAGGCTGCTGTATGAGGCCCAGGTGGCGAGTGTGGCCACGAACAGAAGGAGGTCAGAGTATTTCCAGCTACACCGGGGGACGAGGCAGGGGTGTCCCCTGTCCCCCTTGCTCTTTGCGCTGGCGATTGAACCCCTGGCCATGGCATTGAGGGAATCGAGGAACTGGAGGGGGCTGGTGCAGGGTGGGGAGGAGCATCGGGTGTCGCTCTATGCGGATGATTTGCTGCTATATGTGGTGGACCCAATGGGGGGAATGCCGGAGGTGATGAGAATCCTTAGGGAGTTTGGAGATTTGTCCGGGTACAAGCTTAATATGGGGAAGAGCGAGTTGTTCGTAGTGCACCCGGGGGACCAGGAGAGGGGGATTGGTGAGCTCCTGCTAAAAAGGGTGGAGAGGAGTTTCAGGTACCTGGGGGTCCAGGTGGCTAGGAGCTGGGGGGCCCTACATAAGCTTAACTTCACGAGGCTGGTGGAGCAGATGGAGGGGGGGTTTAAGAGGTGGGACGTGCTGACACTCTCCCTGGCGGGTAGAGTGCAGTCAGTTAAAATGATGGTGCTCCCGAGGTTTTTGTTCCTGTACCAATGCCTCCCATCCTGATCCCTAGGGCCTTCTTCAGGCCGGTTAACAGGAGCGTTATGGGGTTTGTGTGGGCGCAGAAGACCCATAGGGTGAGAAGGGTGTTCCTGGAGCGGTGCAGGGATGGGGGGGGTTGGCGCTGCCTAACCTCTGTGGGTATTATTGGGCCGCCAGCGTGGCAATGGTGCGTAAGTGGGTGATGGAGGGGGATGAGGCAGCATGGAAGAAGCAGGAGATGGCGTCCTGTGTGGGCATGAGCCTGGAGGCGCTGGTGACAGCGCCGCTGCCGCTTCCTCCAATAGGGTACACCACGAGCCCGGTGGTGGCGGCTACCCTCAAAATTTGGGGGCAATGGAGACGTCACAGGGGGGAGGTGGGGGCCTTGGTGTGGTCCCCGATTCAGGGGAACCACCGGTTTGTCCCGGGGAGGATGGACGGAGGGTTTCTGAGCTGGCACAGGGTAGGTATTAGAAGGATGGGGGACCTGTTTGTGGATGCGAAGTTCGCGAGCCTGGGTGAGCTGGAGGAGAAGTTTGGGCTCCCCCCGGCGAACACCTTCAGATATATGCAGGTAAGGGCGTTTGTTCGGTGGCAGGTGGTGGAGTTCCCACGGCTGCTGCGGCGCGGGGTCCAGGACAGGGTGCTGTCGGGGGTGTGGGTTGGAGAGGGAAGGATCTCAGCAACGTATCAGGTGATGCAGGAGGAGGAGGAGGCCTCGGTGGAGGAGCTAAAGGGTAAGTGGGAGGAGGGGTTGGGTGAGGAGATTGACGAGGGGATGTGGGCGGATGCCCTGGGGAGGGTGAACTCTTCCTCCTCTTGCGCGAGGCTCAGCCTCATACAATTTAAGGTGCTGCATAGGGCTCACATGACTGGGGCAAGGATAAGCCGGTTCTTTGGGTGCGAGGACAGGTGCGTTAGGTTCTCAGGGAGCTCAGCAAATCACACCCATATGTTCTGGGCTTGCCCAGCGCTGAAGGAATTTTGGAAGGGCGTAGCGAGGACGGTGTCGAGGGTGGTAGGTTCCAGGGTCAAACCGGGCTGGGGGCTCGCAATATTTTGGGTTTGCAGGGGAGCCGGGAGTGCAGGAGGTGAAAGAGGCCGGTATTCTGGCCTTTGCGTCCCTGGTAGCCCGGCGAAGGATTCTTCTTCAGTGGAAGGCCCCCAAGCGTGGAATCCTGGATCAACGATATGGCGGGGTTCATTAAATTGGAGAGGGTGAAATTCGGCTTAAGGGGATCGGTACAAGGGTTCTTCAGGTGGTGGCAACCGTTCCTAGACTTCCTGGCAGAACGTTAGAAGATGGTCAGCAGCAACCCGGGGGGGGGTGGTTGGTTCATTTTTCGTTTTTCTTGATTGGGTGTGTATTTTGGCCTTTGTGTTGATGAAGGCTGTTAATTTATTAATTATGTATATGGGGGGGGGGGGGGGGGTTGATCTTTTCTTTCTGTATTTTGTTGTTCATATTTTGTGAAAATTTGAATAAAATTTTTTTTTTTTAAAGTTAGTTGAATGTGAAATAAATATGACCATTTACCATGTTCAGTTCAGGTCACTGAGAGGCCGTCTTGTTCTTCATTTTCTTGTTGTAGCATTTGCAGCATGATGATGCCCAGTGAAACACACCATGCTATGATTTAATCCCAGGCTCCCATCTACTGGAGAAACAGAGTGCATCCTGGGACAATCTGGAGCTGCCTGTGGTTTGCACAGACTTTGAACCTTACTGGCTGCTGATCTTCCTCAAAGAGGATGTGTAGCGCCGTTTACGATGGAACTGCAAATGTTTAGCAGGCAAGCCATCAGCGTTGCATTTTTTAAAACATGGCAGGTAAGAAATGCCTTTTCAACAGCGATGAGCTGTACTGGTGCCACAGAGACTACAAGGAAGCATTGAGAACACTGAGGACGTTTCCGTGAAAAGGGCCAGCGTGGATTTCTGTATTTAAATGTTGCCAGCAATGGCAGGAAATGACTGCAATGCATTTATTAATTTATTTTACATTGTGATTGTAGCGCAACAATTACTCACTCAAGTCGAGAAGTGATGAAGTCAATCGAGGCTTTATTAAGCAAGACTTGTTCCCCAGCAGCTCAGTTACAGAATGCGGCTGCTGGGAGAACTCGGGCTCTTATACTCCGCCTTCAGGGCGGAGCCAGCAGGCGGCAGATCCAACCAGGACCCGGGACCTGTCAGCCAATAGCCTCTCGGCTTCACAGGTACCGTACTACCCCTAATACATACCACCGCAGTGTCAAAAGTGGGCGGGGGGGAAGGGGGTGGGGTGTTGGAATCCATTGGGTATTTTTTGTTTTGCTGAGTGGTTTGGGGTCAGCTTTCACACTGGGCCCAAAATAACCATTTGCAACATCAAAGTCAATGGGGAAATAACAAATCACCTATTATTCACTTCATATCAGAATCAGCATGGAAGAAAATCTCGAGTTTCAAAAATTCAGCTTAAATGTCAAGAATACCTTTAACTTGCAAGGTCTTGGAGTTAGCAGGTGGAGTCAGTACTTGCAGTGAAAGCAAGGTCAGTGCCACCTCATGTTGGGACAGTTAGAGTAAAAGCCTGGATATTTAAGAAGATGTTTAGCTTTGATCGCAGGGATATTACATTACTAAGAGTTACTGGCAGGCCAAAAATTATACCAGCAGGAAGTGTGACAACAGGAAATGCACATGCCCCAAAGATAATATTACAGCAACAATGAAACACTTGATGGACAATTAAACAACTGTCATGATTATTGATAGTAATAAAACAGAGTTGTACCATCTGCAACCATGTTGGTTCGTCTGTGTAGCAGAGCACCCAACACGACAACAACTAATATAATAATAATCTTTATTATTGCCACAAGTAGGTTTAAATTAACACTGCAATGAAGTTACTGTGAAAAAGTCCTTAGTCTCCACATTCCGGCACCTGTTTGGGCACGTAAGAGGGAGACTTCAGAATGTCCAATTCACCTAACAAGCACGTCTTTCGGGACTTGTGGGAGGAAACCGGAGCACGCAGAGGAAACCCACGCAGACACGGGGAGAATGTGCAGACTCCGCACAGACAGCTAAAGTGGGAAGAAGGCACCATGAACAACCCCATCCTCAACAATGGCAGAGTCCAGTGAGCGCAAAAAAGGTATTTGTAACCATCTTCAGCCAGAAGAGCCGAGTGGATGATTCATCTCTACCTCCTCCCAAGATCTCCATCATCGCAGAAGCCAGTTTTCAGCCAATTCCATTCACTCTACGTTACCAAGACACAGTGGATGCAGAAACGGCATTGGGCCCTGACAACAATCCAGCTGTTGTGCTGAAGACTTGTTATCCAGAATTTGCCTCATCTGGAGGGGTCGAAATAAACACTGTGGCTAGAAACGCAGATCAGAGGCTGTGTATTATGCAGCGGGTGACTCACTTCCCGACTGCTAAAGCCTGTCCACGATTTCCAAGGCACACATCAGGATTGTGATGGATACTCTCCACTTGCCTGGATGAATGCAGTGAGGACAACTCTCTGTAGGACAAAGCAGCCCATGTGATCGGCACCTCATCCATCACCTTCTACACTCACTTCTTTCACCACAGGTGGATGCAGTTTACACCAGCTACAGCATGCACTTTGGCAAGGCCCCATTCAATGGCATCTTCCAAACCCACAACCTGCACCACCTGGAAGAACACGGACAGCAGGCTCACGGAACACCACCACCTGCAAGTCACACACCATACTGACTTGGAAATACATCATCGTTCTTTCATCGTCGCTGGATAGAAATCCTGAAATGCCCTGCTTAACAGCATGATCGGTGTACTTTCCCCACACAAACGGCAGCCATTCAAAGAGGCAGCTCGGCCGCAGCTCTTCAGGGGCAATTAGGGATGGCAGTGACTTGTATTTTATTTTTATTCATTCAAGTAATTCAAGAGAATTCCAATGAAACCAAGTGTAGGGGTACCAGCAATCCTGGGCCATTCATTCCTGACCGGATTAAAATCCTGGAATTCCGTTCCTATCAGGTAGGCAAGAGTACTTTCACAAACCACAGCCTTCCAAGAAGTCAACAAACCTCTCCTTCTGAAGGGGGAAACTCAGGATGGGCAATGAATGCAGGCGGGCTGTTTAGCACAGGGCTAAATCGCTGGCTTTGAAAGCAGGCCAAGGCAAGCCAGCAGCACGGTTCAATTCCCGTAACAGCCTCCCCGAAAAGGCGCTAGAATGTGGCGACTAGGGGCTTTTCACAGTAACTTCATTGAAGCCTACTTGTGACAATAAGCGATTTTCATTTCATTTCTTTGCCAGTGACCTCCACACCCCAAGAATGGATCAGACAACAAGGTGATAACTCCAAAGATCTTTCTTTAGCTTAAGTTTAGACTCATCCCCATCTCATGTACTGAAGAATGGAGTCAATATAACTTTGACATAAATCCTCTTTATACCACAGAACGCATGTTCAGAATATACTGTATATGTAAAATAATGTTGCATTACCACTGCTGTTAGCACTCAGGGAAACCAGCTCGGCCTTTGGACGATCGTGGTAATGTAACCTACAAAGTGGACATGAGAATAAAATGATTATTGTGAACAGAGTGGATCGCATTTTTACCATAAACTATAATTTACCCAGAAAATGCTGGGAAAACCCAGGAGGTCTGGCAGCATCTCTGGAGAGAGAAACAGAGTTAACGTTTCAGGTCTGTGAACTTTCATCAGAACTTGTGTTTACCCCCACACAGCACTAACAGTCAGACAAACCCAGTCCACTCAAGCTGTAAATGTTTAGTGTGACAATTTCAGCCCTACGATACAAAACAGACAATAATATAAATGACAAAAGTGCCTCAGATGTGAGGAGCAGCTTTAACATAATGTGACTGAAGTGTAATTCCATAGTATTAAACAAATCACTATGGGAAGCAAGGCTGGGAATCAGCCGCAGGTGTCAGGGCTCGCAGCTTCATGGCACAGGAACAAGTGGCAAGGGGGTTACTTCTCTCCTGGATCCCCAACACCTACCAGTCAGGATCCCTGGGACGTTCCTGCCTTCAACCGATGTGCATCAGAAGCAGCGTGTTGCTCACCAAAGAGTGACCAAGATGTTTGCCTGCTAGGTTCGCCCACCGAGATGTGTGTTTCTGTGCTGGTGCGGGTGATAGCTCAGACGCTTCTTCTGTGTCCTCCGCTGACATCTCCTTCCGAGGTCGTGTCAAATGGGCACTGCTGGTCGATGGGCCAAATTGACTGGTTGATGTTCCTGCAAAGGAAGGGACATGCATTAGTGAATGGAAAGGGCAAAGATCTGGGATCTCACTCGAGTTTGGTCATCGGGATGAACGTGCAGAGGCTCCTCACGTTTCTCATGCAGGCCCACATTGCTCTCAGTACAGGCCCGCTCCTGCTCCGCAAGCTCCCGCTCCTGCTCCGCAAGCTCCAGGGCCCCCTCCTCACATGGAATTGTGATCTTCAACTCCAGCACCACACCGCCTATCTTTGTTTTCAGCGGTTGTGAGCAAGCTTATCCTGCAGGGAAACAAATGGGGAAGACGTTAGCTTGCTGTCTGGTGGGTCAGATGTTGATGAAACCTGGCATGTGTTGGCAGTGCATGAGCAGGGAGGAGTGGTGAGGAGAGTCCCAGGTGGTGTGAGGACGCTTGTGGGAGGGTAGATGCTGGGACATTGCTAGGTGGCAGCATGCGAGTTCGAGGTGATGTTCTGAGGGGTGATGGCAAAGTGGAGAGGAGAGGGGAGTTAGCACTTACCCTTGCAGAACGGAGTAGGTTGTTCAACATTTTGCAGCATTGCACCCCCATCCTCTTGTGGATGGGGATGGCACTCAGAGTGCAGCCACTGACCCCCAGGCAGGGTTCGTGACCTTGCTGGAGGGTCTCCTGCCAGCCTGAGCGTAGATTGTTGCCCTTCTCTTCTTCACGGCATCCAACATTCTGGTTGGGGCCCACTCCGAAGCATGAAGCTGGCATCCTCGATACCATCCTCCTCGGATGAATGAGAGCAAGTGCTGTGGAGATGTTTGAATGCGGCACCCCCTGGGTTAATATGCTCAGGTGTGCTCCAGGGCAGACGATTCAGATAGTTTGTGCCACAAGTGCGCCGTTTTTCTCGCGAGGAAACATGTTTTGCAAAGTGCCTAATAATTGCTGTCCGGATCGTGCTGCCGGGATTGGCGGCAGTTTTCACTCCAAAACTGACAGTCAAAATTTGAGAAAGCTCCGCCCAATGTCTTTACAAAGAAAGACATAAGGTCAGAAAATAGAAGTCTGCATACAACAGTTAGTACAGAAATTGGAAGTTACTTTGATTTGACTAGATCTCAATACAACAAAATGCATTTGGGCAGCACGGTAGCATTGTGGATAGCACAATTGCTTCACAGCTCCAGGGTCCCAGGTTCGATTCCGGCTTGGGACACTGTCTGTGCAGAGTCTGCACATCCTCCCCGTGTGTGCGTGGGTTTCCTCCGGGTGCTCCGGTTTCCTCCCACAGTCCAAAGATGTGCAGGTTAGGTGGATTGGCCATGATAAATTGCCCTTAGTGTCCAAGATTGGCCTTAGTGTTGGGTTTGGTTGCTGGGTTATGGGGATAGGGTGGAGGTGTTGACCTTGGGTGGGGTGCTCTTTCCAGGAGCCGGTGCAGACTCGATGGGCCGAATGGCCTCCTGCTGCACTGTAAATTCTATGATTCTCATTTAAAGTACAGTAGTGGTATGCAAATTATTTTTAGGTAAATTAAACATTCCGCCAGAAATACAAGATAGAAACATAGAAAATAGAAGGAGGGCATTCCACCCTTCAAGCCTGCTCCACTATTCATTATAGCATTATAGTTTTGGCTGATCATCCAACTCAATAACCTAATCGTCCCTTTCTCCTCCTCCCTGACATCCTTTTATCCCCTTCACCCCAAAGGCAATATCTAACTGCTTCTTGAAAACATGCAATGTTTTGGCCGCAAATACTTTGTGGTAATGAATTCCACATGCTCACTGTTCTCTGGTGAAGAAATCTCTCTTCATCTCAGTCCTAAATGGTTTAACCCATATCCTCAGACTGCGACCCCTAGTTCTGGACACTCCCACCATCGGGAACACCCTTTTTGCATCTTGCAAGACGAGGGCTAAATTGGGTTACGCAGCGCCTCTTTTTTTTTTTGTTTAGACACTATGTGGCCACAAAAGGGAAAAAACAAACGGAGGCCTGAGGTGCATGTGCATACTTTCAATGGAAAATGTACAGGAAACTAACTTATAAAAAAAGAGATGGGGCGGGATTCTCCGCAATTGGCGCGATGTCCACCGGCCGGCGCCAAAAACGGCACGAATCAGTCTGGCAATGCGCTGCCCCAAAGGTGCGGAATTCTCTGCATCTTGAGGGGCCAAGCCCCCACCTTGAGGGGCTAGGCCCGCGCCAGAGTAATTTCCGCCCCGCCGGCTGGTGGGAAAGGCCTTTGGCGCCGCGCCACCTGGCGCGGAAATGACTTTGCCGTGCGACGCATGTGCGGGAGCGTCAGCGGCCGCTCGCGGCATCCCCGCGCATGCGCAGTTGAGGGGGTCTCTTCCGCCTCCACCATAGTGAAGACCATGCGAAGGCGGAAGGAAAAGAGTGCCCCCACGGCACAGGCCCGCCCGCGGATCGGTGGGCCCCGATCGCGGGCCAGGCCACCGTGGGGGCACCCCCCCCGGGGCCAGATCGCCCCGCGCCCCCCCCCCCCCAGGACCCCGGAGCCCACCTGCGCCGCCTTATCCCGCCATTCGAAAGGTGGTTCAATCCACACCGGCTGCCGTGGGTTGACAGCGGCGGGACTTCGGCCCATCGCGGACCGGAGAATCGCCGGGGGTGGGCCCGCCGACCGGCGCGGTTTCCACCGACCGGCGCGGTGCGATTCCCGCCCCTGCCGAATCTCTGGTGGCGGAGTATTCGGGACACGGCGGGGGCGGGATTCACCCAAGCCCCCGGCGATTCTCCGACCCGGTGAGGGGGTCGGAGAATCGCGCCCATGGTGCGCGCATACCTACTTCCAGCAACATGCAGAGCAGCGGATTGCAATGGAAGATCTCCTGGTGTGTGCTCAGTGCTGGAAGAGAGCAGTGAAAAGAAGTAAAGTTTTTCAGCAAACCCAGAAGAGTGTATGTTTTTCAGAAAGCATGGTTTTGTTTCTAAATTACTTGGAATTTCCACAGCAGAGTGGGAGCGAGGTGCCCTGACATATATCTTCCCTCCAGCAAGTGGGGTTTGGATTGCAGACTGGACTTTTTCATAGATTAAGTATCTGTAAGGAACTGTTGCCTAAAGGAGTGTTAATTTGTGAGTCTAACCTAACTGTTATAACCTGCCTGTTTACCATTGGCTGGGGACTAATGACAATCCCACAATCCTGTGGGATTATGAGCTTCCC
This sequence comes from Scyliorhinus torazame, assembly GCF_047496885.1. Classification (NCBI taxonomy): domain Eukaryota; kingdom Metazoa; phylum Chordata; class Chondrichthyes; order Carcharhiniformes; family Scyliorhinidae; genus Scyliorhinus; species Scyliorhinus torazame. The sequence goes on along the minus strand of NC_092708.1, from coordinate 321,776,501 downwards.
CAATGAGGGGGGCGGAGAAACCATTAGTAAACTCCATGTATAAATAAAGCTGGCCAGTTTGGAACCAGCAGGAAGGAGTGTGCAGCAAGGGAAGTTGCTGCTGCTGCTGCTGCTGCTGCTGCTGCTGCTGCTGCTGCTGCTGCTGCTGCTGCTGCTGCTGCTGCTGCTGCTGCTGCTGCTGCTGCTGCTGCTGCTGCTGCTGCTGCTGCTGCTGCTGCTGCTGCTGCTGCTGCTGCTGCTGCTGCTGCTGCTGCTGCTGCTGCTGCTGCTGCTGCTGCTGCTGCTGCTGCTGCTGCTGCTGCTGCTGCTAATAAATGTTATTACTTTGTATCCTTAAACTCATGCTGGATTCTTCATGGGCCTTACAAAACTGGCGATGAGGGTTAAAGTGAATAGCTGTCTACACTGCTGAAGCCACCTCCCTGGATTTTTGTTGGATACAGGTTGGAAGTTGTTTTCTATTATACCATGCCTCTGTACGGACGTTTGGATGTTTTTGATGCTGCGCTGGAAAGCTGGAACCAGTACACAACGGATGCGTTACTATTTCCGGGCAAACACTATCACCGAAAATGAGCGGCAGGTGGTCATATTGCTCACCGCCTGTGGCCTGCATACGTTTGGGGTGATTAGGAGCCTTATGTACCCAGCTGCGCCAGACACCAAAACGTTTGATGAACTTGTGAATATAGTGGGGCAACATTTTAACCCCACCCCATCCACGATAGTCCAGCGTTACTGGTTTAATACCGCTGAGAGAACCCCTGGAGAATCCCTTGCCGACTTTCTATCCAGGCTACGCAGGATTGCGGAGTACTGTGACTATGGCGAGACCTTGTCAGAAATGTTACGCGACCGTTTGGTTTGCGGTATTAACGCGGCCACCCAGAGAAAGTTGGTAGCTGAGCCAACATTGACTTTTCAACAGGCCATTCAAATAGTATTGTCCCGAGAGAGCGCAGAATGAGGAGTGCAGGAGCTACAGGGAATGGAAGTGCATGCCTTGGGGCGCAACCCCTTCCGTCCGAAAACGTCCCCCCGCACTCCTGCGGTACCTTGGGCGAGGCGACATCCGGACCGACGCCAGTGGCTGCCGGACATTCCTCCACGAAGGGAGCCTTCTCCAGAACCAATGGATGAGGAGCCATGTCCGTGTCAGACTTGTAGGTGCCGTCGCGGATGCCGGTCCTGGGGGCACCAGAGGCGCTGTCGTTCTGACCGAAACTGGGACCAGCCCAGGGGCCATACCTTCCATGTGGATGAACCTGCGGCGACTACTCCTGAGGATGTGGAGATGGAGGACGACTGCCTGCAGCTGCATTGTGTGGCAGCTCCCCGTGTGGCCCCCATTAAGGTGACAGTACGGGTCAATGGTCACCCACTTGAGATGGAGTTGGACACTGGCGCAGCGGTCTCCGTGATCGCCCAGAGGACATTCGACCGCATCAAGCAGGGTATACAGACCCTTACATTAACCGACTCACAGGCCAGGTTGGCCACCTACACGGGGGAACCACTGGACATTGCAGGAACTACAATGACCCCTGTTGTTTATGGACGCCAGGAGGGGCGTTTCCCACTTATCGTGGTGCGCGGCCAGGGGCCCAGCCTGTTGGGTCGGGACTGGTTGCGCCATTTGCGGTTGCAATGGCAGCACATCCACCAAACAGTTTCTGGAGGGTTGACTGAGGTGCTAGGACGATACCCAGATATATTCCAGCCTGGTTTGGGGAAAATAAAAGGGTCCGTAGCCCGTATCCAAGTCGAACCAGGAGCCACGCCGCGCTATTTCCGGGTGCGCCTGGTGCCTTGCGCCTTGCTCGAGGGTAGAAGGGGAGCTCACTCATTTGGGTATTATCAGGCCCGTCCGTTTTGCTGACTGGGCAACACCAATTGTACCTGTAATGAAGCCAGATGCCACAGTTCGCTTGTGTGGCGACTATAAACTTACAGTGAATACGGCTTCCCGACTCGACCGATATCCAGTGCCTCGCATAGAGGATCTCTACGCGAAGCTTGCAGGCGGACTCTCGTTCACAACATTAGATATGAGTCACGCCTACCTACAGTTGGAGCTGGACCTTGCCTCCCGACCATATGTAACGATTAATACACACCGTGGCCTGTATGAACATACACGGTTGCCCTTTGGAGTATCCTCTGCCTGCGCTATTTTTGAACGTGTTATGGAGGGCATTTTGAGAGGTTTACCACGTGTCGCTGTCTACTTAGATGACGTTTTGATCACAGGGACGTCGGAGCAGGAACATTTGGAAAATCTGGAGGCTGTCCTTAGACGCCTTTCGGAGGCTGGAGTCCGTTTACGTCGCACAAAGTGCGTATTTCAGGCAAAGGAAGTAGTCTACCTAGGTTATTGGGTGGACCGCGAAGGTTTGCACCCCGTTGCAGAGAAGGTGCGTGCGATTCAACAGGGCCCCGCCCCGACTGACACTTCGCATCTTCGTTCTTTTCTCGGTCTTGTAAACTATTACGGGAAGTTCCTCCCCAATCTGGCAACTACGCTGGCCCCATTGCACCTTCTGCTAAAGAAAAATCACACCTGGGTTTGGGGTCAGCCGCAAGAAACCGCTTTCCGGAGGGTAAAGCAACAATTGTCGTCATCTGGGTTACTAACCCACTATGATCCTGGAAAGCCTTTGCTCGTCACATGTGATGCATCCCCGTATGGTATTGGGGCCGTCCTGTCCCACAAGATGGAGAATGGGGCCGAGCGACCGATAGCTTTCGCCTCCCGCACGTTGACTGCAGCGGAGAAAAAGTATGTGCAGATCGAGAAGGAGGGCCTGGCAGTGGTTTTTGTGGTGAAACGCTTCCACCAGTACGTGTATGGCCGCCATTTCACTATCGTGACTGATCATAAGCCTCTGTTGGGACTTTTCCGAGAGGATAAGCCAATACTGCCCATTGCTTCCGCACGGATCCAGCGCTGGGCTTTGTTGCTCGCTGCATACGAGTATTCTCTGGAGCACAAACCAGGAACGTAGATAGCAAATGCCGACGCACTGAGCCGATTGCCTTTATCGACCGGCCCCATGTCGACCCCCACGACCGGTGAGGTGGTTGCAACCCTAAATTTTATGGACACCTTGCCTGTCACGGCATCACAGATCCATGAGTGGCCTCAGACAGAGCCAGTCCTGTCAAAGGTTCGGCACATAGTCCTGTATGGTGGGCAGCATAGACAGCTCCCAGGCGAGATGCGGGCATTTTCCTCCAAGCTGTCAGAATTCAGCGTGGCAGACGGCATCCTCTTGTGGGGGACGCGTGTGATTGTCCCGGAAAAAGGCCAGGAGCTGATACTAAGAGACTTGCACAATGGGCATCCAGGTGTGACCAAAATGAAAATGTTGGCCCGGAGTTATGTCTGGTGGCCAGGCCTCGACACCGACATTGAGAAGATGGCCCAAAACTGCTCCATTTGCCAGGAGCATCAGAAGCTTCCGCTGGCCATGCCCCTACATCACTGGGAATGGCCAGGGCGGCCTTGGGCGCGCTTGCATGCAGATTTCGCCGGCCCTTTTCAAGGATCCATGTTCCTTCTATTAATCAACGCCCAGTCTAAATGGCTAGAGGTGCATAAGATGCAGGTGACAACGTCCTGCGCAACAATTGAGAAGATGCGTTTGTCGTTTAGTACGCATGGCCTCCCCGAGGTGCTGGTCACGGATAATGGCACTCCATTCACGAGTGAGTAGTTTGCGAGGTTCATAAAGATGAACGGCATACGCCATATCCGCACTGCCCCTTATCACCCGGCTTCAAATGGGTTGGCAGATAGCAGTGGATAACTGGAGTGACAAGTTTGAACCGGATGTGAGCCTTGTTAACTGTGAGAACAGCGCACCACTCGTTGTCAGGATCCACACTGAGGATCGAGAGGCGTTTCGCCGTTGTGGTGGAAGGCAGCGCGTGTGTAGTTATGATGCCCACCCGATATGGGGACTTGAGGCACTCAGCATCAGGGTCTGTCGGGCTGTTGGGATCGGAATCTGGAATGCCTTGTTGTGTTGAGTGGACACTTCTGCGCCGCAGCTGGGATCGCTGGCTGCTGAGCGGATCTTTGGAGCAGATCTGCAAAGGGCTGCGTAGTGGCCAAGCTTGCCACACCGTAGACAGCTGCGTCCTTTTGCCGGACATTGCCGCTTTAAGTGGGCGGAGCCACAATTCTGACACGTCATGACGCCGACGTCAGTGCGTTCCGTGCGCCATCGCGCATGCGCAGTATGGTTGGTCGACGTACACACCTGCGCAGTCGGGTTGTCGGGCACGTCGTCCATTCGGTCGTGGGGCGCATGCGCAGGGATCAGGGAAAAGCGTGCGAAACGGCCCCTCTTCTCGATGCTCAGGCCCTGCATTTGTGCAATGGCCTGCACCCGTTCTGCCTCGTGGGAGGCCAGCTTTGCAGTTTCTGCCGCCCTGATATGGGAGTAACGATTCTTAGCATGCTCATGGACAACGCACGTCTCGATAGCGACAGAGGGTCAACTGTTTGACTTTCAGGAGTTCCTGCCGAAGGGAGTCGGAGTGGACCCCAAAAACGATCTGATCCCGGATCATAGTTACATGACTGCGCTAGGATGCGGAGATGGGTCACGAAGGACTGAAAAGGTTCATCCTTACCCTGAAGCCTCTGCTGGAAAACGTACCGTTCAAAGCTCTCATTCACCTCAATGTCGCAGTGGCTGTCAAACTTCAGCAGGACTGTTTTGAATTTTGTTTTGTCTTTGCCGTCAGCGAACATAAGGGAGTTGTAGATGTGGATGGCGTGGTCCCCCGCGGTGGAGAGAAATAGCGCAATCTTCCTGGCATCCGATACTGCTTCGGGGTACAAGAGGAACTTTTGCTTGAAGATTTTCCAGTTGGCGCCGAGGTTGCCGGAGATGCGGAGGAGGCTGGAGTTTTCCATTTCACCAGATGGCTGCTTGCTGGTCAATGCTGATTCATTCGAGGTAGGTCCGTCAAGATCAGTATCATGCTGGTACCATGATGTGCCAGGCAGGTAGGTTCGATGTGGACTGCACTTGATGCAGGGAAGCTAGAAACAGACGTCTAACACTGGAGAAGATCCAACACTGTTTTATTCAACGATGGAACTGATATACATATTCAGCTGTGGGTCGACACTATACTGAACTGATTGGAGACCTTGTACTAGCCTGACCAGACTTACTAGCTACCGCATGGTGTTTGCACTGTGCTAGCTCGTGGACTCTGACTGTCTCAGTGGCTGGGACCCGAGAGAGCGGGAAACCTAGTGCCCTCTGGCTTTATAGTTGTGGTGTCCTGTCTGGTGAATGGCTGCACTGTGCTGTGTGCTTACTGGTCATCCTGTGTGTCAATCACTGCCTGTCTGCATCTCATTATATACATGAGTGGAGATTATGACAGTATCCTAGGCCCAATCATCATCACTGACTTTCCCTCTATTATAAGCACGGTAGCATTGTTGTTAGCACAATTGCTTACAGCTCCAGGGTCCCAGGTTCAATTCCGGCTTGGGTCACTGTCTGTGCGGAGTCTGCACATCCTCCCCGTGTGTGCGTGGGTTTCCTCCGGGTGCTCCGGTTTCCTCCCACAGTCCAAAGATGTGCAGGTTAGGTGGATTGGCCATGATAAATTGCCCTTAGTGTCCAAAATTGCCCTTAGTGTTGGGTGGGGTTACTGGGTTATGGGGATAGGGTGGAGGTGTTGACCTTGGGTAGGGTGCTCTTTCCAAGAGCCGGTGCAGACTTGATGGGCTGAATGGCCTCCTTCTGCACTGTAAATTCTATGATAAGGTCAGAAGTAGGGATGTTCGCTGATGATTTCACAATGTTCAGCATCATCTGCGACTCCTCAGATACAGAAGCAGTCCATGCCCAAAGCAGCAAGAACTGGACAATATCCAGGCTGACAAGTGGCAAGTAACATTTGCACCACACAAGTGATAGGCACTGACAATCTCCCACAACAGAGAATGTATTCAATAGCATTACCATCATTGAGATCCCACCATCAACATCCTAGGTAATACTATTGACCAGAAACTGAACTGGACTAGCCATATAAACAATGTAGCTAGAAGAGGCCAGAGGCTCAGAATTCTGTGGCACATAACTCATCTCCTGATTCCCCATAACTTGTCCACATCTTTTTTTTTAACCAACAATTTTATTGAGGTATTTTTGGCATTGTAAACAGTAACAATATACAATAGTGTGCAAATATCAATTACAAAAACATAGTGCAAATAACAGTTCCTCTCTCGCAGATAGACCTGCCTATTCTTCCCCCCGACTCTACACTATTCTACCTCCCGCCCCCCGCCCCCCCCCCCCCCCCCCACTCCCGCTGACGATTAATTCCCTGCGAAGAAGTCGATGAATGGTTGCCACCTCCAGGCGAACCCCGATAGTGATCCTCGTAAGGTGAACTTGATTTTTTTCCAAGCCGAGAAAACTTGCCATGTCCGACAGCCATACTGCAGTCTTTGGGGGCTTTGAGTCCCTCCAGGCCAACAGTATTCGTCGCCGGGCTACCAGGGAAGCAACGGCCACAACGTCGGCCTCTATCCCCTCCTGGACTCCCGGGTCCTCCGACACCCCAAAACTCGCCACCTCTGGACTCATCGCCACTCTTGTTTTCAATACTCTGGACATGACGTCTGCAAATCCCTGCCAGTACCCCCTGAGGTTTGGGCACGCCCAGAACATGTGGACATGGTTCGCTGGTCCTCCCGCACATCTAGCACACTTGTCCTCCAGCCCAAAGAATTTACTCATTCGGGCTACTGTCATGTGGGCCCGGTGAACTACCTTGAACTGAATCAGGCTGGGCCTGGCAGAGCGTCTGTCCATGCTCCTCCCTCCAAATCCCCACCATGCTCCTCCTCCCACTTGAGTTTCAGTTCCTCGGTCCCTGTGTCCTCCGCTCCCATAAGCTCCTAATAAATATCCAAGACTCTCTCCTCTCCCCTAGAAACTACCCTGTCCTGGATCCCCCTTGGTGGAAGGCGTGGAAAGGACGGGACCTGTCTACGTACGAAATCCCGCACCTGCAAGTACTGAAAGTCATTTCCCCTTGCCAGCCCGAACTTCTCCTCCTGCACCCTCATGCTCGCGAAGCTCCCTTCCAGGAACAAGTCGCCCATCCTTACCAACTCCACCCTCCACCATGCTCGAAATCCGCCGTCCATCTTCTCCAGGACAAATCGGTGGTTGTCGCATATTGGGGACCAGACCGACGCTCCCACTTCCCCGCATGCTTCCTCCATTGCCCCCAAATCCGCAGAGCCGCCACCACTATAGGGCTGGTGGAATCCCTGGCCAGCAGGAGCGGCAGAGGAGCCGTGACCAGGGCTGCCAAGCTGGTGCCCCGGCACGAAGCAGCCTCCACCCACTCCCAAACCGACCCTGTACCCACCATCTATTTCCTTATCATGGCTATGTTAGCCACCCAGTAGTAGTTGCTGTGGTTCGGCAACGCCAGTCCCCCCTCGCTATGGTTCCGCTCCAGCATCCCCCTCTTTACCCGCGGGGACATCCCCGCCCAAACAAATCCCAGGATGATTTTATTGATCCTTTTAAAGAAGGACCGTGGAATGAAAATAGTGAGACACTGAAAAATAAACAGGAATCTCGGGAGGATCGTCACCTTCACCGTCTGTACACTCCCCGCTAGTGACAGCGGGAGCGCATCCCATCTCCGAAACTAGCTCATTTGCTCCACAAGCCTAGACAAGTTCAACTTATGCATCCTGCCCCAGTCCCACGCCACTTGTATCCCTAAATACCTAAAACTTTCCCCAACCAGCCTAAACGGTAGCTCCCTCAGCCTATTCTCCTGTACCCTCGCCTGCACCACAAACATCTCGCTCTTTGCCATGTTCAACTTGTACCCCGAAAACCAGCCAAATTCCCCTAGGATTTCCATAATCCCGTCCATCCCTGCCACTGGATCCGACACGTACAAAAGCAGGTCATCCGCGTAGAGCGTGACCTTGTGCTCTACCCCCCCCCCCCCCCCCCCCCCCTCCTCAACCATTCCCTTGCCGCTCTCAGAGCAATTGCCAGCGGTTCTATGGCCAACGCAAACAGCAATGGAGTGAGGGGGCATCCCTGTCTTGTCCCACGGTAGTCAAAAATACTCAGATGTCGTCCTGTTCATCCTTACACTAGCCTCCGGAGCCTAATATAGCAGCCTAGCCCAGTCCACAAAGCCTTCCCCAAACCCAAACCGTCCCAGCACCTCCCATAAATAGCCCCACTCCACCCGGTCAAGAGCCTTTTCGGCATCCATTGCCACCACTACCTCCACCTCTCTGCCCTCCGGGGGCAACATAATCACATTGAGTAGCCTTCTTAGGTTGGCTACTAGCTGCCTGCCCTTTACAAACCCGGCTTGGTCCTCCACAATCACGTCCGGTACACAGTCTTCAATTTTGGACGCCAGGATCTTGGCCAGTAGTTTAGCGTCAACATTAATCAAGACCCACAGGCTTCCGGATCTTTACCCCGTTTTATATCAGCGAGATGGTGGCTTGCGACATCGTCGGGGTTAACACCCCATTGTCCCTCGCCTCGTTAAACACCCTAACCAGCCCCGAGAACGTTTTGTAGAACTACATTGGATACCCGTCCGGCCCAGGGGCTTTACCTGACTGCATGGCCTTCAGGCCCCCCCATTACTTCTTCAGCCCTAATCGGGGCCCCAGCCCCTCTACCATCCCCCTGCCCACCTTTGGGAAAGTCAGCCCATCTAAGCAGCGCCTCATCCCCTCCGGCCCCGTGGGATATAGCTTGCTGTAAAAGTCCCTGAATACCCTGTTCACTCCTGCCGGGTCTCCAAACCGGTTCCCTGCCCCATCCTCTACCGTCCCTATTTCCCTGGCCGCCTCCCTCTTCCTCAGTTGCTGTGCAATCATTCTACTGGCTTTCTCCCCATACTCATACACCGCGTCCCTTGCCTTTCTGAGCTGCTCTACGGCCTTCCCAGTGGATAGCACCCCCAGCCCCACCTGCAGTCTCCGTCGTTCCCTAAGTAGCTCTGCCCTCGGGGACACCGCATATTCCCCGTCCGTCCGTATCATCTCCTGAACCAGTCTGTCCATCTCTGCCCTGTCCGTTCTGTCCCTATGGGCTCGGATTGAGATCAGTTCCCCTCTCACTGCTGCCTTCAGCGCCTCCCAGAGCACCGCTGCTGAGACTTCCCCTGTATCATTGACCTGCAGGTAGTTCTGCATGCATTTCCCCACTCTCTCACACACCGCCTCATCTGCCAACAATCCCACCTCTAACCTCCATTGTGGGCGCGGGTAACTTTCTTTGCAAGCCTGCAGGTCAACCCAATGTGGAGCATGGTCCGAAATAGTGATCGTCGAGTATTCTGTATCCCTCGCCCTCTCCAAAAAGTCCCTACTTGTCCACATCTTCAAGGCACAGGACAGGATGTAATGGAATACGCTCCAATTGCCTGGATGAGTGCAGCTCCAACAACACAAGAAGCTTGACACCACCGAGGACAAAAGCAGCCTGCTTGATTTGTACCACATCCACAAACATTTGCTCACTCCGCCACCAACACACAGTAGCAGTAGTGTGTATCATCTACAGGATGCACTGCAGGAACTCACCGAGGCTGCTGAGAGAGCACCCTGCAAACTATGACACTAACCTCTAGGACAAGGGCAGATGACACATGGGTACATCACCACTTGGAACTTCCCCTCCAAGCCACTCACCATTCTAACATGAAGATATATCGCTGTTCCTTCACCGATGTTGGGTCAAAACCCTGGAATTCCCTCAACAGAACTGTGGTTATATCAACACCACATGAACTGCAGCACTTTAAAGACGGCAGCTCGTCACCAGCTTTTCAAGGGCAATTAGGGATGGGCAACACATGCTGGCTTTGCAATGCCTACATCCCATGAATAAATAAAAAAGAGCTAATTTGTTTTAGTAAATAAGTGAACTGAAATGAAAAATAATAAGATTTATTCTTGTGACAAAGATTTAAGTTATGCCCATCCTGCTTGAACTGAATGTGGATGATGAGTGGATTTCCTGTCCTTGCCCAGAGGCAAGAGATAATACTAATCCTCTGAGTTGGTATGAAAAATACAGTAAAATTCCCTGCATATAAATGGTCAAAATTTGGAATTCAAATTCCAATTGTTACCCCCACAAGCATTTTCTTGCAACTGCTCAGTGTTTCCATTCCAAAATGTATTTGCTTTAAAACAAATGTTGCATATACAAATGTTGAGGTTCATTTACTGGTATTTTGTGATGTCAAAAACCTGAAAGTTTAGTTTTGCTGCAAAGCTAAGTGATGACGAATGTGATAAATCTTGGGATATAGGTGCTCTTTTGTGTTCATTGTTATCTAAAATCCCTGTTCAACAGTTACATTCACCCAACACCTTACTGTAACTTCACTGTTAAAGATCAGGGCCGGGATTCTCCCCGACCCGGCGGGGCGGGGGGGGCCCGGCGGGATGGAGGGGCGGGAATCACTCCGGCGTCGGGCCGCCCCAAAGCTGCGGATTTCTCCGCACCTTTAGGCGCCAAGCCCTCACCTTGAGGGGCTAGGCCCGCGCCAGAGTAGTTGGCGTGCCGCCGGCCAGCGGAAAAGGCCTTTGGCGCCACGCATCCCCCTCTTTACCCGTGGGACTTCCCCGCCCAAACAAATCCCAGGATGATTTTATTGATCCTTTTAAAGGACCGTGGAATGAAAATAGTGAGACACTGAAAAATAAACAGGAATCTCGGGAGGATCGTCACCTTCACCGTCTGTACACGGTAGTCGAAAATACTCAGATGTCGTCCTGTTCGTCCTTACACTAGCCTCCGGAGCCTAATATAGCAGCCTAGCCCAGTCCACAAAGCCTTCCCCAAACCCAAACCGTCCCAGCACCTCCCATAAATAGTCCCACTCCACCCGGTCAAGAGCCTTTTCGGCATCCATTGCCACCACTACCTCCACCTCTCTGCCCTCCGAGGGCAACATAATCACATTGAGTAGCCTTCTTAGGTTGGCTACTAGCTGCCTGCCCTTTACAAACCCGGCTTGGTCCTCCACAATCACGTCCGGCACACAGCCTTCGATTCTGGACGCCAGGATCTTGGCCAGTAGTTTAGCGTCAACATTAATCAAGACCCACAGGCTTCCGGATCTTTACCCCGTTTTAATATCAGCGAGATGGTGGCTTGCGACATCGTCGGGGTTAACACCCCATTGTCCCTCTCCTCGGTAAACACCCTAACCAGCCCCGAGAACCTTTTGTAGAACTCCATTGGATACCCGTCCGGCCCAGGGGCTTTACCTGACTGCATGGCCTTCAGACCCCCATTACTTCTTCAGCCCCTCTACCATCCCCCTGCCCACCTTTGGGAAAGTCAGCCCATCTAAGCAGCACCTCATCCCCTCCGGCCCCGTGGGGGGGGGGGGGGGGGGTTCCGAGGTATATCGCTTCCGTAACAGCCTCCCCGAACAGGCGCCGGAATGTGGCGACTAGGGGCTTTTCACAGTAACTTCATTTGAAGCCTACTTGTGACAATAAGTGATTTTCATTTCATTTCATTTTTCATTGCTGTAAAAGTCCCTGAATACCCTGTTCAATCCTGCAGGGTCTCCAACCCGGTTCCCCGCCCCATCCACTACCGTCCCTATTTCCCTGGCCACCTCCCTCTTCCTCAGTTACTGTGCAAGCATTCTGCTGGCTTTCTTCCCATACTCGTACACTGAGCTGCTCTGTGGCCTTCCCGGTGGATAGCGCCCCCAGCTCCGCCTGCAGTCTTCGTCGTTCCCCAAGTAGCTCTGCCCTCGGGGACACCGCATTTTCCCTGTCCATCCGTATCATATCCTGAACCAGTCTGTCCATCTCTGCCCTGTCCGTTCTGTCCCTATGGGCTCGGATTGAGATCAGTTCCCCTCTCACCACTGCGTTTAGGCGGCAAGCCCTCACCTGGAGGGGCTAGGCCCGCGCCGGAGTGGTTGGCGAGCCGCCGGCCGGCGGGAAAGGCCTTTGGCACCACGCCAGCCGGGGGCGAAGGGTCTCCGCTGGCCGGCGGAAGTTCGCGCATGCGCGGGAGCGTCAGCTGACGTCATCCCTGAGCATGCGCGGGGTGGGGGGGGATCACTTCTGCATCGGCCATCGCCGAGGCGGAAGGAACAGAGTGCCCCCATGGCACAGGCCCGCCCGCGGATCGGTGGGTCTCAATCACGGGCCAGGCCACCGTGGGGGCACCCCTCGGGGCCAGATCGCCCCACGCCTGTCTCAGGGCCCCGGATTCAACGGGTTCATCATCATAGAATTTACAGTGCAGAAGGAGGCCATTCAGCCCATCAATTCTGCACCGGCCCTTAGAAAGAGAACCCCCCACCCTATCCCTGTAACCCAACCTAACCTTTTTGGACACAAAGAGCAATTTAGCGTGGCCAATCCATCTCACCTGCACATCTTTGGACTGTGGGAGGAAACCGGAGCACCCGGAGGAAACTCACACAGACACTCGGAGAACATGCAGACTCCACACAGACAGTGGCTTAAACGGGAATCGAACCTGGAACCCTGGAGCTGTGAAACAACTGTGCTAACCACTGTGCTACCGTGCTGCCCATCATACCATGCAACTTGGTATGTTGAGACATAATCATGTTTTGATTCTTTCAGCTAACCCATTCTGTCCAGCATATCATATTGATATCAGCTACTTTGTCACATTTACTTTTTAAGGAAATCAAGTATCAATTTTACATGCTGGAGAAAAACACGAGACAAAAGGAAAATGATCGTGAAGCAAAAAGGTGACCCATGATCAAACTGAACCTCCGCCAACTCTCCTTTTCAATCTAATGTGTTGCGTTTTAACATACTGCACCACAGTACAAACCTCGTTTTAAAAATATGTGAAACACAAATATTCATAATAGATCAAGTTTAATTCCCGTCACACGAACACACATTCAAATATAGAAAAAAGAAAACTTGCGCTGTACAAAATGCATCTTGAAGTAATACATTAAAATGCAATTACAAAAACATGGAGATCAAAGAAGATTTTGAGTTGCATTTTTTTGCATGAAGTCAGAAATATTAATGTTCAACCCGTGTTGAAGTGATATGTAACAATGCTAGTCCTTTTTGAAGGCAAAAGCAGCCAACTTTGAAGTTGTGGACACATGCTCCTGCTTCTGTTTTTTGGTCAAACTCTCGGGTTCTTCAGAATTTCCCTTTTTGTTTTCTGCATCATTCTCGCACAGCTCCTCCACACGCTTGCGTTTTTGAACATCTTCCGCATCAAGTATGTTGTTGATGTTTCCACTTCTTTTAGCTCTCTCTGTCCAGGCCTAAAAAAACATCAAATAGTCATAAGAATAATGTAGAACTACACTGGGCGAGTGTTACAACTTGTATCATCACAACTCTGTACTGGAGCTCACTCAAAAGGCAGCTTCCATTAAACGGGGAACACTTCTTTTGAAACGCAACCTCATCTGCGTAATTGATTGGAGTGAACATGCCTTGGGGAGAACAGCTCACTTTTCCCTTCTTGGGGAAATAGCACAGAATATCCACTGCTCCCTCTAAAAGGCAGAAAATAATATGCCGATAGATCATATAATCCAAATTCAACTACAAATTGCTTATGAAAAGAAAAAATGTACACAGAGCTGAGTATGGTAGTTCCGTGTTCATGGTTCTGAACTAACACTCCAAAATCCACGACTTTAAATCTCACTTGTGCCAAGTTGCAAAACGTAATGGCATAAAAATAAATCTGCCAATTAGTGGGCTAGCACCACAAAATGCTGTGTTTTATTTCCACACATTGGACCAGATAGAAAGATTAGGAATCGGTGCATGGCTGGAACGATGGTAGAGCACCAAGTGTTTTAGATTCCTGGGATACTGGATCACTTTTTAGGTCAGGGAAAGCTCCACAGACAGAAGAGCTTATCATCTAAACTGGGCATAGGCACATATGGCCCTTACGGAAGGAGTAAATAGGGTGTAGGTGTGGCATTCTTTGTTTTGCTAAATTTAGGATGGTTGGAGTAGTGTTCATAAAGACAAAAAAAAAGCTTTAAATTGAACAAAGCTATAAATTTATTAACACTACTAATTTGGATTCAACACCTACTCCTAGATAATACAGTTGATAATAAACATATAACCTACACTCATCTACTACTAATCTCTACACTATGACATTAACTATGATCTGCTCTCACTCACACTATCTTTCCTTCCAGCTGTTCTCTAGCCTTCTCCGCAACTTCTCACCCATATCAATATCAGCATCAATGTCTTATACACTTGTACATCTAGTTCCCTCCAGTGGTTGAGTTAGACATTTCACTAACCCTTGCAGTTCTTACATTTATGATAATGTCACAGTAGGCAAGAATTTAAATTAGTTGGGAGTCATTGGGGGTGGGGGAAGAGGGATGGGATCCACACCAAAGTAATAAGTATTAAGGACCACATGGAAATATTATGGGGTAAGTGGAAACTATTATTTAGATAGGAGTTCTGTATTCAAATTCATATAGCATAAGAAATAAAACAAGTTAAAAGCACAAATTCAGCTAACAAAAGGCACAATGGAGCAGCCATTAGACTTCGATACCTAAACAAAATTGGAAGGACAAACATGAAGGCAGCGTATTACTTGGGTAACAAAGTGAATGGCTATCGGGGAAAACACTCCACTAGCACAAAGAACAAAGCAGAAAAGTTGTGATTTTTGGAGGCTAATCATCTCAGCCCCACCACATGCTTGCAGGACACTATCTTCAGCTGCTTAATCAATAACCTTCCGTCCTTCAGATGGTCAAAGTGGGGATGAATGCTGATGATTGCAGTGTTCAGTACCATTCACAAGACCTCTGATAAAAAACAATCTGTGCCCACAATGCAGCAAAACATGAATATTTAGGCTTAGACAAGTGGAAAGTAACAAATGCCAGGCAATGATCATCTCCAAGAAGAAAAATATCTCCTCTTGGCATTCAACGTCATGACCATCCCTGAATTTCCCACCATCAATACCCTGGGGCCCCTATCAACCAGACGTTCTAATGAGTAGAGCAACATAAATACTGTGGTTACAAGATTAAGTCAGAGGCTAGAGATTCTGTGACTAGCTGACCGTCTGACTCCCCAAAGCCTGGCCAACATTTACAAGACACAATTCAGGATTCTGATGCAACATTCCCCATTTGTCTGGATGAGTGCAGCTCAAAAAAGATAAGAAGCTCGGCATAATTCAGGACAAAGCAGCCTGTCTGATTAGCATTCTATCGACCAGCTCAACATTCACTCCCACCACTGGCGCACGATGGCTGCAGCAACTCACCAAAGCTGCTTTAACAGCACTTTCCAAACCCGTAACCATTACCAATTAGAAGAACAAGGGCTTTGGGCGCATAGGAACACCAGCACTTATGGGTACCCATCCATAATTACCTATAGTCCATGTGGGGCCATTGCCCTTTCTCTGTTCACTGCAATTCTGCATGCTGCTGTCACTCTTCCCTTCATCCAGTTTCTGATGCAGTCCACCTAACCAGTCTCCGACCTGGCCTATTCCTTTCTGATGTTTCACCTTCTATTGCTGCCAGCGCCCGACGCCCTTTTCCAGTGGTTGTATTTTTTCTCAATGTCCACTTCTTCACTTGAACTAAAAGCCCATGAGATGTTCGAACTACGGTGATCTTGTGGACAAATTCATGGGAAATGGCCAATCAACCTACCCACATCTTTTTGGGTCGTGGGGGCGAAACCCACACACACATGGGGAGAATGTGAAAACTCCACACGCACAGTGACCCAGAGCCGGGATCGAACCTGGAACCTTAGTGCCATGATACAGCAGTGCTAACTACTGCACCACCGCGCTGCACTGTCAGGGTCACATTTAAAAATCTGTAATCTTCTTATTAATAATAATAATAGCTTGTCACAAGTAGGCTTCAGTGAAGTTACTGTGAAAAGCCCCTAGTCACCGGTACGGGAATTGAACCCACGCTGCGGCCTTGTTCTGCATTACAAGCCAGCTGTTTAGCCCACTGTGCTAAACCAGCCCCTTAGCCACATGGGTCCAGTTCTTGCACCCATGCAGCGTAATGCCCCAAACCAGGGATATTGCAAGTTGTTTCTTTCGCATGTAGGCCAATAATGGGTGCCCTCTATACTTCAGCTCACAAACTACAGCAGTCAATTGCTGGTCTTGTTTTGTTTTCAGTGCTGCTATCTCTATTTGTGGTCATGTTCAATCTCAAAAATTGAAAGTGATCTACATTTGCAAAAATCGAGGACCAAAGTGTCACACTGCTTTCACTATGAATTGTCGAGTACATCTTGGTGTTGATATTCAACCCAAACCTCAGACTAGACTTTCCCAGCTCTTCAGCCATCATCATTGTCTTTGACCATCAGGGTAGTGTTGTCAGCAGATCTGATGTCCCAGATATTGTGACCATAAGTATTGGCCCAAGATGTTCTGGGAGAGTGGAGATGTCATTCCTCATTACCTTTTCTCCTGTGGTATTGTCTGCTC
This sequence comes from Scyliorhinus torazame, assembly GCF_047496885.1. Classification (NCBI taxonomy): domain Eukaryota; kingdom Metazoa; phylum Chordata; class Chondrichthyes; order Carcharhiniformes; family Scyliorhinidae; genus Scyliorhinus; species Scyliorhinus torazame. The sequence continues at coordinate 321,759,930 of NC_092708.1, read as the reverse complement.
CCTTGCCAAAACAGTCTTGTCTCCATGTACTGCGGATGTACCTATGCCAGGACTGCAGCGGTTCAAGGCGGCACCTTCTCAAGGCAATAGGGATTGCCAATAAATGCTGGCCTTGTCGGTGATGTCTACACCCCATGAATGAATGAAGTATTCAAAGTACTTTGTATGGTATAAAACCAGTGCATAATCTTCACAGGTGTAACTGAGCAACCATGGTTAACAAATTAGGTTTCAAACAAAACAGAGTCAAGCTGCAAGCACATAATGAGGAACAGTTGAATCTGTAAAAAAGCAATGAAGAGACACAAAGTATGTACTGAATTGCCAACCGGTGAAGACTTGTAAGTGATATCAAAACTAACGGTTTTACATATCGAAAGAGAGGGGTTCGTAACCGGGGGGGGGGGGGGGGGGGGCGGGGGGGCTGTTAGCCCATTAAAAACGGATGCTGGAGAGACAGTAACAGACATTGAAAAAAATGGTAAACTTATTAAATTAATACTTTTGCATTTGTTACACAGCAATAGAAAAATTAAAAATACCACTGGGACAAGCTAATGTCTAAATAAGTTGAGAGAGGAACATTCGATTTAATGTAACAAATGGTAATGGAGAAAACAATGCAATTTATTTTCCATTCATGGATATGAGCATCGCATGCAAGGCCAGCATTTGTTGTTTATCCCCAGTTGCCCTTGGAAAGGTGGAGGTGAGCTGCCGTCTTGAACCACTGCACTGCGTATGCTGCAGGTACACCCACAATGCAGTTAGGGAAGGGGTTCCAGGTTTTTGACCCAGCGACAGTTAAGGAACTTACGGTGAACAAGTGTTCAGGACCAGATGGTTTTCACGCAAGGTATGAGAATCCATCGATGAGGAAATTGCTGAAGCATTGGTCTTAATGTTCCAAAGATTGTGTATTTAAAGAGAATCTTATAGAGGAGTTGTTTTTGCATCCATAATTTAAAATTTACATTCCATAGTCCCTCAATGCTTTTCTTCATGGAAATACTCTGGGCCGTGCTTAGTCTGCTCCGGAAAGAAAGTTCCTTGGCTTTGAGGGCTAATTGCACAATTTTTACTTAGATTGAATCCCCTAGGTTCCTTCATAAGTTGCTTTGCAGCCCCCACCCCCTCCCCGCGCCCCCCATATAACTGATTCCCAATCAATCGAAAATAAGACAATTGTGCCGAAAATTACATTACCGCATTTTCACCAGAGAAAAAAAAATCAAACATGAAACAACCAGGTTGGCTAGTCAATCCAAATCTTTTACTCCTCTTCCAAATATAACTTATATAGCTTTAGGACTGTGAAAAGTTCAAAGCACAAAGCCCCTCTGCAAAAAACCCCTGGTCATTTTTCACTTTGCAGTGTTTTCCTCCAATTACATGAACCTAAATGGATGTGTCTCTGTATCTGCCAATCCTGCTTAAATAACAGGTCACAAAGAAATAAAATCAATACTACTAAATTTACATAGGTATGATTCCTCAGGAACATCCACTTCAAAACTATTCAGTTACATTTTGTTTTGTAGTCTGTGAGCAGTGCAATCAAAATCAAGTAGTACTGCTGTGAACACGGTTTCTAATCTGATTGCTGCTAGATTTCCCAGTGTCGACGAAACAAAATATCAGCACAGCACATGCACAAGAATTATCTTGTCTCAATTTAACCTGTTCAGATCTGTAGATTTAGCCTTCAACGTGGGTTCTCGTTATGCATTAGTTTTACCACACAGATTTGCCAAGATTCAATATATATTTGTTGGATTAAAAGAGGCGTTTGTAAAATACATAAGAGCTCACTTACACCATGTCCAACCAATGCAAAGCAGCAATCAAGGTCAATTGAATAGTGAACTTTGTAGCTAAAACAGTGTGTGATCGCTTCTCAGCCTTTCGGCCATGATCAAGCGTCCGGTCAAGCCCAAGATGAGGGGTAAAGCTTTTTCCTGTCAGACTTTCTTGTGGAGGCCATGAATGGGCTTGAACTTGAATTGTTTTTTGGAGCAAGCAATGAGATTGAGCCAAGGGCGGCACAGTGGCAAGCACTGCTGCCTCCGTTCCAGGAACCCGGGTTTCAATTCCGGCCTCGGGTGACTGTCAGTGTGGAATTTGCACTTTCTCCGTGTGTCTGGGTGGGTTTCCTCCGGGTGCTCTTTGGACTCCCACAGTCCAAAAATGTGAAGGTTAGGTGGACGGGCTCAATTGCTCCTTAGTTTCCAAAGCGTCAGGTGGTGTTACTGGGTTAAGGGGATAGGGTGGGGCCCTGACCCTAGCTAGGGTACCCTTTCAGAGGGTCGGTGCAGACATGATGGGCCGAATGGTCTCCTTCTGCACTGTAGTGTTTCAATGATTTTATGATTCAGGGTTTGCCCTGTCCACTCTGAGCATTAGCTTTGTAACTTTAAGGATGGGATGAAAAATATTTTTTACGAGAAACAGTATGTGGCAAAAGAATGATGATAAATTATTTGCCCCCCAAAAATATCAATTTTATTTGGAATCAATGGAAATAAATTGTACTAGCTAATTATTCTTAATTATTTGGTGATGCAAAACATTTTTTAAAGAAAATATTTTTTTATTCTCCTCCTTTTTCACATTTTCTCCCAAATTTACACCCAACAATAAACAATAATCAGTAACAAATATGTCAATCCCCATATCAATAACAACGATCCCATCCTCCCACCAAACCCCAAACATGAGCCTGCATGTTCACACAAACAAATGACAAAAAGGAATCAGGAATCACCTATAGTCGCCCTTAATACACCCCAACCCTCCCACCCATCACACCCCCCCGGCCCCCCAACGAATGTTCGATGTTATCCAGTTCTTGAAAGTGCATAATGAATAATGCCCATGAATTGTAGAACCCCTCCATCCTTCCCTTCAGTTCAAACTTAACCTTCTCAAGAGTCAAGTATTCCAACAGGTCCCCCTGCCACGCCAGGGCACTGGGTGGAGAGGCTGCTCTCCCATCCCATCAGGATCAGCCTTCGGGCAATTAACGAGGCGAAGGCTATATCTGCTCCCGCACCCGTTTCCAACCCTGGCTGGTCCGACACCCCGAATATGACCTCCCGGGGACCCAGGTCCAGTTTCACGTGCACCACCTTGGAAATTACCCTAAAAACCTCCTTTCAGTACTCCCCTAGCTTTGGACAGGACCAAAACATATGAACGTGATTAGCGCCCCCCCCACCCCCCCCCCGGCAACGCTCACACACATCTTCTACTCCTTCAAAGAATCGGCTCATCCTCGCGAGGTGTGCTCTGTATACCACCTTCAGCTGTATCAGCCCCAAACACGCGCACAAGGTGGAGGCTTTCACTCTCCGGAGCACCTCACACCAGAACCCCTCCTCCATAACCTCTCCCAACTCTTCCTCCCACTTTGCTTTGATCCCTTCCAGTGGTGCCTTCTCCTCTTCCAAAATAGCTCCGTAGACCGCTGACACTACCCCCTTCTCCACCCCCCGTCGTCAGCACCTCCTCCAGCAATGTGGAGGCCGGCTCCACCGGGAAGCTCTGTATCTCCTTTCTGGCAAAATCTCGAACCTGCATGTATCTAAACATTTCCCCCTGCTCCATCCCATACTTCTCCAGCTCCTTCAATCCTGCAAACCGACCCCAAAGAAACAAATCTTTTAGCTTCTTAATCCCCTTCCCCTCCCATTTCCGAAAATTTCCATCCCACCTCCCTGGCTCAAATCTGTGGTTCCCCCGAATCGGCATTTCCCTTGACCCTGCCCCCAAACCGCAGTATTGGCGAAACTGCCTCCAAATTCTCAAACTATTATTACCGGACTCCCTGAGTATTTCCCCAGGGCTATCGGGAGCGGCGGTGTTGCTAGTGCTTTCAGTCCCGACCCTCTGCACAAACTCTCGTCCATTCTGGACCCACTGGGAATCAACCCCTCTGACCCAGCTCCGCACCTTCTCCACATTCGCCGCCCAGTAGTAATACATCAGGTTCGGAAGACCCAAACTCCCTGCCTGCCTTCCCCTCTGTAGCAGCACCTTTCTCACTCTGGCCACCTTCCCTCCCCATATGAACAAGGTAATCCTTCCCTCAATCTCTCTGAAAAAAGCCTTTGGTAGGAAAATTGGCAGGCATTGAAAAATAAACAGAAATCGCGGCAACACATTCATTTTAACCGCCTGTACCCAACCCGCCAGTGACAGAGGGAGACCATCCCACCGTGCCAGATCTCTCCCCACCAAACTAGAGATGTTGTACCTGTGAGCACCCCCCCCCCCCACTCCCAGGCAACCTGTACCCCCAGATACCTAAAGTGAATCCCTGCCCTTACGAAATGGCAGCCCCCCCCACCCCCCCCACCCCCAGCCGAGACACCACAAAATACTCACTCTTGTCTAGATTCAGCTTGTACCCCGAGAAAGACCCAAATTCGTCGAAGCAGCTCCAATATTCCCCCTATCGACACACTCGGTTCCGACACGTATGATGTAAAACATTTTCAAATGTTTAAATTAGTAATTGTTTATACAAGACAAAAATGGTGTATGAAATTTTTTTTAAAAATCATCAAAAATGCTAAAAGCTAAATTCCAGGACGGGATTTGATTTTTATACCTTTCTCTCCTCAGATGACAGAATACGGAATCTGTTCATGCCTTCCTTAATTATTTCTTCTTCTGTTAAATCTGGACCTTTCAGCAACAATATCTTCTCGGCTTTCTTCTAACCAGAGTTGGAAACCTGTCTTGGGCCTTTTTACAAGAAAACAAGCTATTATTGCAATTTAAGGAACCTTTGTGCTCTAGTCTCAAGCCATTAAATTGTTCAGAATTACAATGCAGCATCGATCTCCGAGGACAATAAATCTAAACTATCTAGTCACAGAGTGAACCTTGAAGAGACTATTTTGCAACAAATCCTCGTATTAAAAAAAAAAGGAAAGTCTGCTATGGTCTCTGACGTAAGTTAAGATTTCTTGGCAGCATAAACGTTATCTGAATGTGCACATCGTTTGAATCGAATGTTAGAAACACTCACTTTTTGTTTTCTGTATTTTTATTGTCAGGAATGATTGATTGTATGGGCCGAGCCTCAATTGCTTTTCCTTCCACAGTTTTGCTACTGGATTTGGGGATGGTTGACTGGAAGAGTGTAGCTTGAGTCTTCGAAAAAATAAGAAAAATAAAATAAGTCGCCCAACTTTGGAACTGAAATTATGATTCATTTGTCATACAGATCATCAGTTCTGAATTAACTGCAAAAATGTGTAGGACTGACTCAATCCGTTCACAAATTAATTACAGAAATCAAGAAATCTCATGCAATTATCACCACATGGGAGATTTAAAAGGTCAAGTTTTTATTTCTACATCTTGCTGTACAGTGTTAGAGCTGCAAAACATTTTTTGAAAAATAGCTTGCAATTATATTGTTTTGAGAAAAGATAATTACAAAATCGCCTTTCACTGTTCAGAAAGAGAGTTTGGTCATATCTCTAGACCTACACCAGAAAAAGTAGCACAATACACAACCTGCTTTTTAAAAAACTTCCCCAGTTTTGACACATACATGTTAAATATGCCCACTTAAATTCTTATCCAGTACTTGATCCCCCAGATCTGGTATAAAAATGACATTTTTCACATTTGAGCAGAGTATAAAAGTGCTATTTAATGACCGAGACAAGACTGCCAGGCCCACATGTCATAATGCAATGTCTGTTGCCCGTGTGGAGTTTGCACATTCTCCCCGCGTTGCGAGGGTTTCCCCCCCACAACTCAAAGATGTGCAGGACTGGTGGATTGGCCGTGCTAAATTGCCCCTTAATTGGAAAAAATGAATTGGGTACTCTAAATTTATTAAAAGAAAAATAATGTAAAATCCGCACATCATTTTCCAAAGCGATGTCAAATAGTGATGGAGGTTTTGTGGCTGCTGACACAACTCCCAGCGCAGTCACACTGAACAATAGTGGGAGCATGTCATCCACCATTTTGGACAAGAGCAACCAATGTACCACTGAGCAGTGGTCAACCTGGAACCTTCTGACTCAGCACCCCAATGGTGATGGCACTTCACTGAGGCAACAGCGCTGTATTTAAAAAAAAAAAAAACATAATTCCCAATCCTGTTAAAACAAATTCTGAAACAAGTTGGTACCTGTTTGGCCTTCGATTTTGAGACCAGAGGTTTGAGGACCAGCGATTTCTCATTGTTTGCAGACTGGCTGTTGTTGTTTGACGATTTCTTACCAATTTTCGTCATGCTATCTAGAATATTGGTGTTACGAGCTTGACCTCCAGCCAGCGCAGGGGATATTCCACCAGATGTTACCTGGGAAAGGGGAAATATCAAAAGATTTGGGTTAAGCAAATGAGTGTATTAAAAAATGTTAGTGGTGACTTCCGGGTGCGGCAATGACCAGCTGAGTCGCACGTTTCGGCACCTCCCGTTTTAACGGACTTTTGGGCTCTTATCGGGAGGCCCAACGGCAATTTTCGAAGGCTAAACCCACTGTGAGGCGACATAGAAGGGAGTCCCCCCGGATGTGAATGGACAGAAGAGATAATAGTGGCCAGATTGCGGAGGATCCTCTGGAGCAGCGGCAAAGAAGGGAAGTGAGAAGCAAGATGGCGGCGGAGGGAGGCCAGTTGGTATGGGGCCTGGAACAGCAGGAGTTCCTCCGGCGATGTGTGGAGGAGCTCAAGAAGGAGGTGCTGGCGCCGATGCTGCAGGCGATTGAGGGGTTAAAGGAGGCGCAGAAGACCCAAGAGATGGAGCTCCGTGGAGTGAAGGCAAAAGCTGCCGAAAATGAGGACGAGCTACAGGGCTTGGTGGTGAAGGCGGAGACACACGAGGCACTGCATAAGAGGTGTATGGAGAGACTAGAAGCCCTGGAAAATAGCTCGAGGAGGAAGAACTTAAGAATCTTGGGTCTTCCCGAAGGGGCAGAGGGAGCGGACGTTGGGGCGTATGTGAGCACGATGCTCCATACCTTAATGGGAGCTGAGGCCCCGACGGGCCCCCTGGAAGTGGAGGGAGCGTCTCGAGTCCTCGTGAGAAGACCAAAGGCAGGAGAAATACCTCGAGCAATAGTGGTGAGGTTCCACCGCTACAAGGACAGGGAGATTGTCCTGAGATGGGCGAAAAAGACACGGAGCAGCAGGTGGGAGAACGCGGTGATCCGCGTGTATCAGGATTGGAGTGCGGAGGTGGCGAGAAGGAGGGCGAGTTTCAATCGGGCCAAGGCGGTGCTCCACAAGAGGAAAGTGAAGTTCGGAATGTTGCAGCCGGCAAGACTGTGGGTTACACACCAGGGTAAACACCACTACTTCGAGACAGCAGAAGAGGCGTGGACATTTACTGAAGAGGAGAAGTTGGACTAGATTGGAGAAAGAGTGTTCGAAATGAAGTAGTGAGGTGGTGGCAAGGGACTGTGAATCAGATGGGGGAAAATTCTCTTTCCCCTCGAAGGAGGGGGACACGAAGAAATGTGGGCGCCGGTGGGGAAAGGGAGGGGGAAGGAGAGAGGGAGCTGCGCCATCAGGGGTGGGGCCGAGAGGGAAGCGCGGGCTTTGTTCCCGCGGTATGGAAATTGTGGCGGGAAAAGGGGGCGCAGGGAGGAGGGGGCCTCACATAATGGGAGGCTAAGGATAAACGGGGGAAGCCGAGGTCAGACAGAGTTTGCTGACTTCCGGAAGCAATATGGGGGGAGCAACTAAGCTAGAGAGGGATCTAGCGGGGGGGGTTAACTGGGTTGCTGCTGCGAAGGGGGAGCTGTTACGGGATGGGATGGTCGGGATGGGAGGGCGCCGTCGGGGGGATAAGCAGGTGCGTGGGAACCGGGTGAGGAGCTGGTCTAAAAAAGGGGATGGCTAGTCGACGAGGGGGGGGGGGGGGGGGGGGGGGGGTAAAGAGCCCCCCAACCCGATTGATCACGTGGAACGAGAGCGGGTTGAATGTGCCGATTAAGAGGGCAAGGGTACTTGCGCACCTAAAGGCAGACGTGGTCATGCTTCAGGAGACGCACCTGAAACTGGCGGATGAGGTCAGATTAAGAAAAGGATGGGTGGGACAGGTATTCCACTCGGGCTTGGATGCGAAAAATAGAGGGGTGGCAATACTGGTGGGGAAACGGGTATTGTTTGAGGCGAAGACGATAGTGGCGGACAGTGGGGGTAGATACGTGATGGTGAGTGGCAGATTGCAAGGTGAGGCGGTGGTGCTGGTGAATGTATATGCCCCGAACTGGGATGACGCGAACTTTATGAAGCGTATGTTGGGGCGCATCCCAGACCTGGAGATGGGAAAGTTGGTAATGGGGGGGGGGGGGGTACTTCTACACGGTGCTGGACCCAGGGCTGGACCGGTCCAGACCTAGGACCGGGAGGAGGCCGGCAGCGGCCAAGGTGCTTAAGGGCTTTATGGAGCAGATGAGAGGAGTGGATCCCTGGAGATTTACTAGGCCAAGGAGTAAAGAGTTTTCCTTCTTCTCCCATGTCCACAAAGTGTACTCCCGGATAGACTTCTTTGTCCTGGGAAGGGCGCTGATCCCGAAGGTGGCAGGAACGGAGTATTCGGCTATAGCCATTTCAGATCACGCCCCACATTGGGTAGATCTGGAAGTAGGAGAGGAAAAGGAACAGCACCCACTCTGGAGATTAGATATGGGACTGTTGGCGGACGAAGGGGTATGTGTAAGGGTGAGGGGATGTATTGAAAGGTACCTAGAGATTAATGATGACGGAGAGGTCCAGGTGGGAGTGGTCTGGTAGGCGCTGAAGGCGGTGGTTAGAGGGGAGCTGATCTCCATAAGGGCCCATAAGGGGAAACAAGAGGGTAAAGAAAGGGAGAGATTGTTGAGGGAGATTTTGAGGGTGGATAGGCAATATGCGGAGGCTCCAGATGAAGGGCTATACAGGGAAAGACGGAGATTACACATGGACTTTGACTTGTTGACCACGGGTAAGGCGGAGGCACAATGGAGGAAGGCACAGGGAGTGCAGTATGAATATGGAGAGAAGGCGAGCCGGCTGCTGGCCCAACAACTTAGGAAGAGGGGGGCGGCGAGAGAGATCGGAGGGGTTAGGGACGAGGAGGGAAAGATGGAACGGGGAGCGGAGAGGGTGAACGGGGTGTTTAAGGTATTTTACGAGAGGCTATATAAGGCTCAACCCCCAGAAGGGAAAGAGGGAATGACGCGTTTCCTAGACCAGCTGGAGTTCCCGAAGGTGGAGGAATAGGAGATGACAGGACTGGGAGCGCAGATTGAGGTGGAGGAAGTGGTAAAAGGAATTGGGAACATGCAGGCAGGGAAGGCCCCGGGACCGGATGGGTTCCCGGTGGAGTTCTATAGGAAATACGTGGACCTGCTGGCCCCACTTCTGACGAGAACTTTTAATGAGGCTAGGGAAAGGGGGACACTACCCCCGACGATGTCGGAGGCGACGATATCGCTGATCCTGAAAAGAGACAAAGACCCGCTGCAGTGCGGGTCATACAGGCCTATTTCCCTCTTGAACGTAGATGCCAAGCTTTTGGCCAAGGTGATGGCGACGAGGATAGAGGACTGTGTCCCGGGGGTGGTGCATGATGATCAAACAGGGTTTGTTAAAGGGAGGCAATTGAATGTTAATATACGGAGGCTGCTGGGGGTGATGATGATGCCCCCACCGGAGGGGGAGGCGGAGATAGTGGTGGCGATGGATGCAGAGAAAGCATTTGAGAGTGGAGTGGGACTGCCTGTGGGAAGTACTGAGGAGATTTGGATTTGGAGAGGGGTTCATGAGATGGGTTCAGCTCCTATACAGGGCCCCGGTGGCAAGTGTAATCACAAATAGGCAACGATCTGACCACTTCCGACTATATAGGGGTACAAGACAGGGATGTCCCCTGTCCCCGTTACTGTTTGCGTTGGCAATTGAGCCACTGGCCATAGCGCTGAGGGGCTCTAGGAAGTGGAGGGGGGTACTTAGAGGAGGAGAAGAGCATCGGGTGTCATTATACACAGATGATTTGTTGTTGTATGTCGCGGACCCAGTGGAGGGGATGCCTGAGATAATGCAGACACGCAGTGAGTTTGGAGAATTTTCAGGATATAAATTGAATATGGGGAAGAGTGAACTGTTTGTGATGCACCCCGGGGAACAGGGCAGGGGAATAAATGATTTACCGTTGAGGAGGGTAACAAGGGATTTCCGGTATTTAGGGATCCAGGTGGCCAGGAACTGGGGAACCTTGCATAAGCTTAACTTGGCACGACTGGTAGAGCAGATGGAAGAGGACTTTAGGAGGTGGGACATGGCGCCCCTGTCATTGGCGGGCAGGGTGCAGGCGGTTAAAATGGTGGTCCTTCCGAGGTTTCTTTTTGTGTTCCAGTGCCTCCCTGTACTGATTACAAAGGCCTTTTTTAAGAAGGTGGACAAGAGTATTATGAGCTTTGTGTGGGCTGGAAAGACCCCAAGAGTAAAGAGGGGGTTCCTGCAGCGCAGTAGGGACAGAGGGGGACTGGCACTGCCGAGTCTAAGTGATTATTATTGGGCCGCCAACGTGTCAATGATATATAAGTGGATGAGGGAAGGGAAAGGAGCGGCGTGGAAAAGACTGGAGATGGCGTCCTGTAGGGGAACTAGCCTAAAAGCACTGGTGACGGCGCCTTTACTGTTCTCCCCGAAAAAATACACCACAAACCCAGTGGTGGTGGCAACTCTGAAAATTTGGGGGCAGTGGAGATGACATAAGGGAGTGACGGGTGCCTCAGTGTGGTCCCCGATAAGGAACAACCATAGGTTCGTCCCGGGAAAGATAGATGGGGGATTTAAATCTTGGCAGCGAGCAGGAATTGCGAAATTGAAGGACTTGTTCTTAGATGGGACGTTCGCGAGTCTGGGAGCACTGACAGAAAAATATGGGTTGCCACCTGGGAATGCATTTCGCTATATGCAAGTGAGGGCATTTGTGAGGCAACAGGTGAGGGAATTTCCGCAGCTCCCGGCGCAAGAGATCCAGGACAGAGTGATTTTGGGGGCATGGGTGGGTGATGGTAGGGTGTCAGATAGCAATAGGGAAATGAGAGACGAGGGGGAGACGATGGTCGAGGAGCTGAAGGGAAAATGGGAGGAGGAGCTGGGGGAAGAGATTGAGGAGGGGCTGTGGGCAGATGCCCTAAGTAGGGTAAACTCTTCGTCCTCGTGTGCCAGGCTCAGCCTGATACAATTCAAGGTTCTACACAGGGCACATATGACTGGAGCAAGGCTGAGTAGATTTTTTGGAGTGGAGGATAGGTGCGGGAGATGCGCGGGAAGCCCGGCGAACCACACCCACATGTTTTGGTCATGTCCGGTATTGCATGGGTTCTGGGTGGGTGTGGCAAAAGTGATTTCAAAGGTGGTTGGAGTCCGGGTCGAACCAGGCTGGGGGTTGGCTATATTTGGGGTTGCAGATGAGCCGGGAGTGCAGGAGGCGAGAGAGGCCGATGTTTTGGCCTTTGCGTCCCTAGTAGCCCGGCGAAGGATTCTACTTATGTGGAAAGAAGCTAAACCCCCGGGCGTGGAGGCCTGGATAAACGACATGGCAGGGTTCATAAAACTGGAGCAGATAAAGTACACACTAAGAGGTTCGGCTCAAGGGTTCACCAGGCGGTGGCAACCGTTCCTCGACTATCTCGCAGAGCGATAAGGGAAAATAGGAAAGGTAGCAGCAGCAACCCAGGGGGGGGGGGGGGGACTCATTTGGGTCCTCAGGGGTTTTTATGTGTGTGTTTATACATTAGTTATTTATATTAGATTTTACGAAGTTACTATTTTAGTTACTATTTCTGTTGTTTCTTATTTTGTTGTTGGCAGTTGCTGTTAGCATATTTATTTTAAAAAAACGATCAACGTATATATTATTACAAAGTTGTAAAATGGGAAAATTTTGTTTTTGTTTGATCGAAAAACTTTAATAAAATATATTTATTAAAAAAAATGTTAGTGGTTCCGGTTGCGGCTATGCAGAGCTAAGTCGCACATTCGCCAGCTCCCGCTAAAAACTGACTTTTGGGCTCTTTTCAGAGCCCCCAACGGCATTTTATCGACGTTTCCCGGTGTGGGAAGGAGATTGCAATAGTTCCTCCGGCAGTGTATGGCTTGGACCAGGAGCGGGGCGACTAGAAAAGTGGTGGTGAACCCAAAGAAGGTGCGAGGGAAGAGCAGCAAAATGGCGGCGGGCGGGGACCAGGCAGCGTGGATGCAGTGGGCGCAGGAGCAGCAGGAGGTTACCCAGCGCTGCTTCAGGGAGATTAAAGCGGACCTGCTGGAGCCGATGAAGGCTTCTATCGACAAGCTGCTGGAGACCCAGATGGCCCAGGGGGTGGCGATCCGCGAGGTCCGACAAAAGGTCTCCGACAACGAGGACGAGATCTTAGGCCTTGCGGTAAAGGTAGAGGCGCACGAGGCGCTCCACAAGAAATGGCAGGAACGGTCCGAGGAGATGGCGAATCGGTCAAGGCGGAAGAATTTGCGGATTCTGGGCCTCCCGGAGGGGCTGGAGGGGTCGGACATGGGGGCCTATGTGGTCACCATGCTAAACTCGCTGATGGGAGCAGGGTCCTTCCAGGGGCCCCTGGAGCTGGAAGGGCCCATAGAGTGCTGCCGAGGAGGCCTAAGGCTAACGAGCCGCCATGGGCGGTGCTGGTGCGGTTTCATCGCTTTGCTGATCGGGAGTGTGTGCTCAGGTGGGCCAAGAAAGAGAGAAGCAGCAGGTGGGAGAACGTGGAGGTTCGAATATACCAGGACTGGAGTGCGGAGGTGGCGAAGAAGAGGGCCGGGTACAACCGGGCGAAGGCGGTGCTGCACAGAAAGGGGGTGAAGTTTGGCATGTTGCAGCCGGCGCGACTGTGGGTCACCTACAAGGACCGGCACCATTATTTTGAGTCTCTGGAGGAGGCGTGGGCCTTTGTTCAGGCCGAGAAACCGGTCTCAAACTGAGGGTCGGGACGGGTGGTCGGGGATTGCTGTTGGGGTGTTACACTTTGAGGGGGGGGGGTTCTTTGCTCTTATTTCTGTTTGGTTCGAGGAGGGTGGTTAGGGTGGGTTGGGCACTGTTTTGGTTGGGTCTGTCGGGTGGGCTCTTGGAGGGGGGGGGGTAAGTAAATGGAGTAGGGGTGGATGGCCGGTAGGGGGGATGGGTGCCCGCGGGGGGAGGGTGTGTTCCGAGTCTGGAAAAGGAGCAGCGACAGAGGTGGTCTGGCAGATGGAAAGCGCAGGCTTTTTCCCACACTGAAGGCTGGAGGGGGCGGGGAAGCGAGGGGTGTTTCCCACGCTTGGGATGAAAGGGGGAGGCGGAGAGCCTGTGGATGGGTAATGGAGGAGGAGGGTATGTCCCACAATGGGAGGAGTCGAAGGAGAGGCGGGAGTAGCCGGGGTCAGCAGACTTGCGGGAGTGCAATGGGGGGGGGGGGGGGGGGGGGGGGGGTAAAGCAACTAGGAGGGATTCTAGCTGGGGGGTGGGTGGAACTGGGTTGCTGCTACTATGGGCAAGGGGGAGCTGGAGCGAGTAGAGGGGGTTGGGACGGGGGTCTGCCGCCGTGGGGGCCGGGTGTGGGGTGCGGGCACGTGGCTGGCCAAGGAGGGGTTATGGCTAGTCGGCAGGGGGAGGACGGCGGGTAGCCCCCTGATCCGGCTGATAACCTGGAACGTAAGGGGACTGAACGGGCCGGTCAAGCGGGCCCGGGTGTTCGCGCACCTGAAGGGGCAGAAGGCGGATGTGGTCATGCTCCAGGAGACACACCTGAAGGTGGCAGACCAGGTAAGATTGAGGAAGGGGTGGGCAGGTCAGGTGTTTCACTCAGGGTTGGATGCAAAAATCGGGCGGGCGGGGGGGGGGGGGGGAGGGGGGGGCGGCGGCGATCTTGGTGGGAAAGAGTGTGCCGTTCGAGGCGTTGAGCATTGTGACAGACAATGGCGGCAGGTACGTAATGGTAAGTGGTAAGCTGCAAAGGGAGAGGGTGCTACTGGTCAATGTGTTTGCCCCGAACTGGGACGATGCGGGTTTTATGCGGCGCATGTTGGGTCGGATCCCGGACTTGGAAGTGGAGGTCCTGAAAATGGGGGGGGGGGACGGGGGGGACTTTAACACGGTGTTGGATCCGGCACTGGATCCCTCCAGGTCTAGGACGGGTAGGAAGCCGGCGACGGCTAAAGTGCTGAGGGGGTTTATGGACCAGATGGGAGGGGTGGACCCTTTGAGATTTGCAAGGCCGGGGGCTAGAGAATTTTCATTCTTCTCACATGTCCATAAGGCTTATTCCCGGATCGACTTCTTTATTATGAGTAGGGCGCTGATAGCGAGAGTAGAGGATACCGAGTACTCGGCGATAGCCATTTCGGATCACGCCCCGCATTGGGTAGGCCTAGAGCTGGGGGAGAGGGACCAGCGCCTGTTGTGGCGCTTGGAGGTGGGGCTGTTGGCGGACGAGGAGGTGAGTGAGCGGGTCCGAGGAAGCATAGAGAGGTACCTGGAGGCCATCGATGACAGGGAGGTCCGAGTGGGGATGGTATGGGAGGCGTTGAAGGCGGTGGTTAGGGGAGAGCTGATCTCCATTAGGGCCCACAAGGAGAGGAGGGAGCAGAGGAAGAGGGAGAGGCTGGTGGGGGAGATGGTGAGGGTAGACAGGAGGTATGCGGAGGTGGCTGAGGAAGGACTGTTGAGGAAGAGGCGCAGCCTCCAGACCGAATTCGACCTGGTGACCACCAGGAAGGCGGAGGTGCAGTGGAGGAAGGCTCAGGGGGCGATTTAGGAGTATGGGGAAAAGGAAAGTCGGATGCTGGCGCATCAGCTTCGGAAGCGGGTCGCAGCTAGGGAGATCGGGGGAGTTAAGGATAGGGGAGGGAGTGTGGTGCGGAGTGGGGTTGACATCAATGGGGTCTTCAGGGACTTTTATGAGGAATTGTACCGGTCCGAGCCCCCACGGGAGGAGGGACGGATGGACCGCTTTCTGGACCAAGTGAGGTTTCCGAAGGTGGAGGAGGGACTGGTAGCTGGATTGGGGGCCCCGATTGGGCTGGAGGAGCTGGCCAAAGGGATAGGGAGCATGCAGGCGGGGAAGGCACCGGGGCCGGATGGTTTCCCGGTCGAATTCTACAAGAAATATGTGGACCTGTTGGGCCCGTTGCTAGTTAGGACCTTCAATGAGGCAAGGGAGGGGTGGGGCTTTGCCCCCGACGATGTCCCGGGCACTGATCTCCTTGATCCTGAAGCGGGACAAGGATCCCCTGCAGTGTGGGTCTTACAGGCCAATTTTGTTGTTAAATGTAGATGCCAAGGTGCTGGCGAAGATCTTAGCGACGAGAATTGAGGAATGTGTGCTGCAGGTGATCCACGAAGACCAGACGGGATTCGTGAAGGGGAGGCAGTTGAACGCGAATGTGCGGAGGCTCCTGAACATTATTATGATGCCGGCGAGGGAGGGGGAGATAGTGGTGGCGATGGACGCTGAGAAGGCCTTCGATAGGGTAGAGTGGGGGTACTTGTGGGAGGTGCTGAAGAGGTTCGGGTTTGGGGAGGGGTTTGTCAGGTGGGTTAGGCTGTTGTGCGAGGTCCCGATGGCGAGTGTGGCCATGAATAAGAGGTCGGAGTACTTTTGGTTGCATCGAGGAACGAGGCAGGGTGTCCCCTGTCCCCCCTGCTCTTCGCACTGGCGATTGAACCCCTGGCTATGGCACTGAGGGAGTTGAGGAACTGGAGGGGGCTGGTGCGGGGCGGGGAGGAGCATAGGGTGTCGCTCTATGTGGACGACTTGCTGCTATATGTGGCGGACCCGGTGGGGGGAATGCCGCAGGTAATGAGGATCCTTCGGGAGTTTGGGGATTTCTCAGGGTACAAGCTCAACATGGGGAAGAGCGAGTTGTTCGTGGTTCACCCAGGGGACCAGGAGAGGGGGCTGGGCGAGCTCCCACTAAAAAGGGCGGAGAGAAGCTTCAGGTACTTGGGGGGTCCAGGTGGCCAGGAGCTGGGGGGCCCTGCATAGACTTAATTTCACTAGGCTGGTGGAGCAAATGGAGGAGGGGTTCAAGAGGTGGGACGCGTTGCCGTTGTCCCTGGCAGGTAGGGTGCTCCCAAGGATTTTGTTCCTGTTCCAGTGCCTCCCCATGTTTATCCCGAAGGCCTTCTTTAGGCGGGACAACAGGAGCATAACGGGGTTTGTGTAGGCACGAGGGACTCCGAGGGTGAGAAGGGTGTTCCTGGAGTGGAGTAGGGATGGGGGGGGGGTCTGGTACTGCCCAACCTCTGTGGGTGCTACTGGGCCGCCAATGCGACAATGGTGCGCAAGTGGGTGATGGAGGGGGCTGCATGGAAGAGGCTGGAGACGGCGTCTTGTGAGGGTACGAGTCTGGAGGCGCTGGCAACGGCGCCGCTGCCGCTCCCTCCAATGAGGTATACCACAAGCCCAGTAGTGGCGGCTACCCTCAAAATCTGGGGGCAGTGGAGGTGGCACGGGGGGGGGGGGCAAGTTGGGGCCTCGGTGTGGACCCCAATACGGGGGAACCACCGGTTTGTCCCAGGGAGAGTAGATGGAGGGTTTTCGGGGTGGCTCAGGGCAGGGATAAGAAGGTTGGGGGGCCTATTTGTGGACGGGAAGTTTGCGTGCCTGGGTGAACTGGAGAAGTATGGGCTGCCCCCCCGGGGAACACCTTCAGATATTTACAGGTAAGGGCGTTTGCCAGGCGGTGGAATTCCCGCGACTGCTGCCACGCACAGTACAGGACAGGGTGCTCTCGGGGGGGGGGGGGGGAGAGAGAGAAGATCTCGGAAACTTACCAGGTGATGCAGGAGGAGGAGGAGGCCTCGGGGGTGGAGTTGAAAGGTAAGTGGGAGGAGGAGTTGGGAGAGGAGATCGAAGAGGGGACGTGGGCAGATGCCCTAGGGAGGGTGAACTCTTCCACTTCGTGCGCGAGGCTCAGCCTCATACAGTTTAAGGTGCTGCACAGGGCACACATGACCGGGACAAGGATGAGCCGTTTCTTTGGGGATGAGGACAGGTGTGTTAGGTGCTCAGGGAGCCCAGCAAATCACACCCATATGTTCTGGGCATGCCCAGCGCTGAAGGAAGTTTGGAAGGGCGTAGCAAGGACGGTGTCGAGGGTGGTAGGATCCAGGTCAAACCGGGCTGGGGGCTCGCAATATTTGGGTTTGCAGGGGAGCCGGGAGTGCAGGAGGCGAAAGAGGCCGGTATTCTGGCCTTTGCGTCCCTGGTAGCCCGGCGAAGGATTCTTCTTCAGTGGAAGGATGCGAGGCCCCCAAGCGTGGAATCCTGGATCAACGATATGGCGGGGTTTATTAAATTGGAGAGGGTGAAATTCGCCTTAAGGGGATCGGTACAAGGGTTCTTCAGGCGGTGGCAACCGTTCTTGGGACTTCCTGGCAGAACGGTAGACAATGGTCAGCAGCAGCAGCAACCCGGGGGGGGGGGGGTTCTATTTTATTTTTGTTTATTTACCCTGGGGGATCTGAGGGGGTGTATATATTTGCTATGTTTGCTTTGTGTTAACTCGGGGTGTTAATGTATTATTTATGTATAGGGGGGAGGGGGGCAGGGGGGTTGTTTTACTTTGTTCTGTATTTAATTCTATTGGGTTTCTTTCTCATTCTGTTGTTGATATTTTGTGAAAATCCTAATACAAATTATTTTAAAAAAAAAAAATGTTACAGTGATGTTTGCAAAAGCAAAATACTCCGGATGGTGGAAATTTGAACTCAAAACCGAAAATGCTGGAGATACTCAGCAGATTTGGCAGCTTCTGTTCGGAGAGAAACAGAGTAAATGTTTGTGGTCTGTGACCTTTCATTAGAACAGAGGAAAGAACACCGACCTGAAACATTAATCACGGATGCTGCCAGGACTGATTCTATTAATGGTTAGCTGGTGCAAAAGAAAGCATAATGCAAATTTTGCACGATTGGCAATGCACAAGACCCAAGTACCAAACATCACAATTTGACTCCGTGTGAAAAGAAATGTTCTTGTTGACTGCATTATTATTTTAATCACTTTTGGAGAAACTATATTAAAAACACTGCTTTTGACACAGCTATCTGTTCCTACCACCTTCTCAGCACATGTCTGGATGATTTCATGGGTGATGCTCTCCTGCCCACTCACATGTGCCATTCTGCAATGTTTCCCATAGCAAACTGACTTCCTGCATGACTGCTAATACCTGTTCCAGCCATGCTGCATCTCCACTTTAAGAGGTAGAGGTTTGGCTTCAGGCAGAGCAGGGAACAGGTTCCAGCAAGTTATGATTTTGGGTTCTCTGCTGTTACATGTAGCCAGTGAGCAGTGGCCTTAGCACTCACTGGCTGCATGTAGCAATCAGATAAATGAGCAGGGAGCACAAAGTCGACATGCTGCCTGCCTGTATTACACCAAATGAGCACAGATTAAACACACCTCACAATCCCCAGCCCATTTCCAGGGGCCACGTAATTTCGCTCCAAAGGAGTCAAGAACAAGTGCAACATTCAGATCAAGCAAGATCTTGGGGTATGAAGGAAAATAGCAGATAGCGATAGAAAGAGGGTGGAGCAACAGAGATGGTGAGAAGAGGAGGAGATGACGGGAGGAGGAGATAATAAGGAGGTAGATGAAAACCATGCAGAGCAGAGGGAAAAGGAAGAGATGGAGATCGCAAAAGATGTGGCAAAAGGGGAGATGGAAAACGAAGGGATCACTGAACAGAAAGGAGAAAGGGAAATGAGATAGGAGGATAAAGATGGAGAGAGGAGAGGCGGGCAGGGGGTAATGAATGGTGTGGTAATAGAGAAATTAAGTTGAGCAAAGTGGAGCAGAGGAAGAAGAGCAGCATTCAGGAAAGAAAGACAAAGGATCCAAACAGAGGAGACAAGAGAATGGGAATATTGGAATAGGGGTTGGACATTGTAGATGGGCATTTTGTGGATAGATTCAGGGGTTTCAGCTCACTGATCAGCAATTAGAGGAGTAAATTACATTGCGGTTTAATAATTAATCATCCATTTGACTTTAGTAAAATTGGATGGACCCAAATAGAGAGGATTGAGCTGCAACTTTGAGTTTCTGGCTGAAACACCGGCCCAGATGTTCTGGTCTGTGGATCATCCGAATCTGTCTAAAGTCCCAATGCACTGACTCCATAGGAATTGTCGAGGATGTCGGAACTTACCATGGCAATTCCCCCGCTCTCTGGGATCTTCTGAAGAAGTGCCCGAGTTACAGTGTGAGACTTCGAATAGTTCCGCAATACTTGCCAGAATAGTTACCCAGGAAACGTTTGACAATAAAATCCTAATCTAAATCCTGGGTAACTACATATTTGACCACCCAATCACTTACAATGATCTTCCAACTCACCCAACATTCCCCAGACCCACCGACCGAACACTGCTACCCCCTCTCCCACCCATCTCTGCCTTGACCCACTCCATGACAATACCCAACTAACCCCCACCACCTGACTCAAGTCCTGACCCCCTCAATCCACCCGACTATCCCTCACCACCCAACTCCCCACAACTCAACCCGGCAACCATTTCTGACCCGACATTCCCCAGACCCACCTACCGCTCTCCCCATCTTAACCACACGCCAGCCTATGCAGCTCATCCATCAGCCTCCCTGCCCACCAAACCTGCCTACCATGCTATCCAGCTTCTCCCCACCTTATTCACCCACCATGCTAATCCACCTGCCACCTCCCCACATGGCTTATCTACCACCTTGTCAACACGTCACCCTCTCCAACTGTCACCTTTCCCCCTTACCTCACCCAGCCTATCCCCTTATCCATTTCTCAATGTAGATTTTCAAAGTACCTTCAGGACATTTAAACAGTTTACTTAACAGAATATGACAGCAACTGTCATAAAAAGATGGGAAGGCTCGCCTTCTCCCATCCAGAGCTACAGCATAGCTCTTGCGGGGATTATACGCTCTGCATTTCTGGAGAAGCCGGCATCAGAGGCCCCGCCAGAAATGCAGAGCTCTGGAGGGGCAAAAGGAGCAGAGTGGCAATCTGACGGTGATTTGACACTCCTTTGGAAGATTCTGGCCATTATATTTTACCTGTGCACCATATAACAACACCCCGTTTCCTTTGTGAGGAACACTGTATGGAGTGGCAACTCACTTTTAATTTTTGGCATGTCATAAAATAATATTCTTAATATACATCTCCAAATGGCATTTGTACAGTAAGTTTACCTCAGTCTCTTACTCGTCCACTTTTCTTTGGAAATTTGTGCCATTCCAATCTATCCCTAAAAATGATTATCCTTCCCTACCCTTGTCACTTACTGCCTTTGTGCGGTTTCTAAAATTATGCAAGACTTTAAATTAGTATCCTGAAAGTCCTGTTTTAATCAATGACCAGTAATCATTTTTAATATATTTCCACTGGTTATCTTGCTGTCTATTTTCGAATTCAACCTCTCTCTGCCTTTGATCACTCTGCCGATCACATTTGGCAATACCCTGGAAAAATTAGCACATCACCTTCTGCAAATCACAAATTATGTTGTGTTTCAAGGCTGACTATTTCTCCATCAACTCAAGAGGTGCTCCAAGGATGCTTTCTCTCCTTTTCACGTCATCTCCTCTGCTCAACTGAAGCCTCTCCCTTTGATGACAAATACCATTCTACATTGACCAACTTTCTTCATACCACACACAAGGAGCATTCATTCCTCTTGAAGCACGGCCAGATCAGCATATCGTGATCTCAAGGCTGAAGATTCCTCTTGTCTATGCTAATACTTATGCTCACCCACCATTCTAAATCCTTGCTGCACTGGAATCAGGACTCTCTGAATTTTCGACTTACGCCAATTTTCAAAGATCTTAAAATGAAAGAACACTATAAACATACCATTGAGCCTTCTTCTTCCCCTCTTATTTGCAATTCTTTAAAACCTAAGCATCACTCCTTCCCGATTTACCCAATATTACATTCCTACTTGTTTCAGCCTTGAACCCTTATGTAGGTTTCTCAATGCAGAAAAAAAAGAAATAAAATGTGCAATATCAGTATGTATTCGTACATCAAATCCATCTATTTTCAGACTCTGATATTCATACTTCAAAGTCTGTGAATAACAAAACTATTACTGTTTGTTATTTTTGCTCTCTTCTTCTTTTGGGAAGAAGCCTCCCTGAAAAATCTCTTTCCTCTTTATCTCCTGGGAGGGCAGATTGCAGTTACGTTGCTAGGGCTGTAAGTTATGTTGAATTTCTCGCGTGGATACCAACTGTTTTCTAATCAAACCTCTGCCTGTATTCAATTATTAGTATAATTAGAGATCATATTTAATAATTGCAAAATCTATGAAGATTTCTTACCTTAAAGGGATTGGAACGTGCAAGCATGCTGTTTGTAAGAGTTACTGTTGAAAGGAGAGATATAAAGTTAGAAAACTAGAACTTGCATCATAAATCAAATACTAGTTTTCAATCCCACCTATGAAACAAAAAAATAAACACTGTTCCATGTATCAATGATTGGATGATGCGATCATTTAGACACTGCCAGCATTTAAAAGGAAACAATCCTTGATTAAGCATCTACTTTCAGTTTGCAATGAATGGTCCATTAATCCAATTTATACTGTTAGCCAACCAGCCAGTTGATCAAACACAAATGCGCATGATACAAGGTATGAAATATTGCTGTGTAAACTCATTATGCCAAATGATGGGATTGAAGCCTACTGCTTTTGGTTGAAATCTACTGACACTAAAGTCAAGCTACTTTTAAAATCACGCTTTTAAACATGCAAAGTAAATTGGAAAAAAAATAATATAATGGAAGGATCTTCAATTACATCAATTTTTTTTTGTTGCAAGTATTAACAGTTTATTAGAAAGATATTGTAGGCTTCAAAAAAAAAAAAACCCATTGATGTCTTCCGGTGGCGGCTATGAAGGAGTAAGTCGCACATTTGGTGGCTCCCGCTCTGGCCGAACTTGTGGACCTTTTCCCCCCGACTTTGTTGCGGTTTTGAGCACTGGCTTTGAAGGCGCAGACAATTTGGCACTGGATCCACACATTGGTGCATGGAACGGAGAACCCCAAGGGATCGAAAAGGAAGAAATAAGAAGATTAGCAAGGGCTGGGTGGAGGTTGCGGCTGATGTTCGGACCCCTGCTGCGACGGCCCAACCATCAACGGAGGAGCTGATGCAGGTCATCCAAGAGGGCTCTGCCAGACAGAGACGGGACTGTCTTGACCCGATAAAGGAATCGATCGGTCGGCTGGAGCGCAGGCTGGATGCCCAGGATCGGACGATTCAGAAGCTGGAGAAAGCGTGGCGGACCAGGAGCACCTCCAAATGGTGGTTGAACTGGAGGTGGGGATGCTGAAGGATCAGCAAAAAAGGCTGCTGGAGAACGTGGAAGACCTGGAGAACAGAGCTCGCCGGCAGAACTTAAGAATTGTCGGTCTACTTGAAGGGGCTGATGCGTTTGTGGCGAGTATGTTTCAGAAGCTTCTGGGGGAGGGGGCTTTTCCTCGACCATTGGAGGTGGACAAGGCGTATAGAGGGATAGCGATAGCGATGAAGCCCCCCCCCCCCCCCCCCCACAGGGCAATGGTGGTCTGGTTCCACAGATTTTTGGACAGGGAGTGTGTTCTCCAGTGGGCCAAGCATACCCGGAGCTGCAAATGGGACAATAGCATTTTGCGTGTTTATCAGGATCTGAGCGTGGAGATGGCCAGAAGGAGGGCAGGCTTCAATCAAGTGAAGGCGATCCTGTTCAAGAAGGTGAAATTTGGGCCGCTATACCCGGCGCGTCTTTGGGTTACGCACGAGGACTAGCACCATTATTTTGAGTCGCCCGAAGATGCGATGGACTTTGCCAAGAAGAAAGGAATGGTGCTGAACTTTTTGTTTTAAGTTGTAACTTGTTTTAAATAAATATATTTATTAAGGTTTTTTAACAACACAATTTTTCTCCCTTACAAACAATAACCCCTCCCCTCCCCCCGTAACAAAATAACAAGAAATCGCACTGAGCAAGATACATACAATGCAAAATGGTATATTTACATAGCTTTATACACTGGCTCTCTAGTTGTAACTTTTTTGAGTGATGTTAAAATGTTTTGATTGTCGTTTCCCTTCTGCATTTGAATTTGGTTGAAGATAGTGGAAGTAAAAGTTATTCGGTTTCTGTGGGTTTTCGGTGTTTTTGTGGAGGTGGCTGGTGGGGCTTTTTACTTTGTATTACTTTGATTTGCACTATTGGGGTGTTCTTTGTGGGTTTTTCGTTTTGGGCTGTCTTTTATGGTAATTGTGCGATTGTTTGGGGTCGGTTTGATGAGGGAATTGGTTGCGATGGGGGGGGGGGGGGGGGGGGGGGGGGGGAGTGGGGGAACAATAGGTGGGAGACTTCTTGGCGCCGGAGGCGAGGGCCACCAGGCTAGCTGGGTAAGCTAGTCTAGGGAAGCACAGTAGGGATGTGTGCATATGATTAATATATGGCAGGGGTTAGGTTACAAAGTGGTGTTGCTTGGGGGGGGGGAAAGAGAGAGAAAGAGTAAGAGTTACTCTGCTGACGAGGGAGGGACTTAGGTTTCAGGACAGAGAGGAGGTCGGGGTGGGGGCTGCCAGGAGGCGAGTCGATGGAGACGCGGTGCATGGGCTGGAGGCGGGCCCAGGAAAGGGGATGGCTGATCAGCGGAGGGGGCACGGTGCCTCCCAACTGAAGGCGGCCGTGGTAATGTTACAGGAGACACACCTGAAAGTGGCGGATCAAGTCAAGCTAAGGAAAGGTTGGGTCAGTCAGGTCTTTCATTCGGGGCTGGACACCAAGACTAGAGAGGTGGCGATTTTGATTAACAAGCGGGTGCAATTTCAGGTGGGCAGTATAGTCTCGGACGGGGGGTGCCGTTATGTCATGGTTAGCGGTAAGCTGGAGGGGAGGCAGGTAGTCTTGGTTCACGTGTACGCACCAAACTGGGACGATGTGAAATTTGTAAAGAGGGTGCTGGGGAAGATACCGGACCTGGGCTCACACAAGTTGGTTATGGGAGGGCATTTTAATACAGTCATCAACCCCGGCCTGGACCGGTCGAAAACAGGGAGGATACCAGTAATGGTAAAGGAACTGATAGGGTTCATGGAGCAGATGGGGGGAGGGGGGTCGACCCATGGAGGTTTAGGCAGCCGACGGGGAAGGAGTTTTGTTATTCGCATGTTCACAAGGTTTATTCCCAGATTGCCTTTTTCATTTTGAGCAGGGGTTTACTGGCAGGGGTGATGGACTCGGGGTACTCTGCCATCACTATTTTGGATTATGCCCCACATTGGGTGGAACTGCAGGTTAGTGAGGAGAGCTTCCAGCGCCCGCAATGGAGGTTGGGGGTGGGCTTGTTGGCGGACGAGGCGGTGTGCGAGAGGCTGACGAAGTGCATTCAGAACTACCTGCAGGTTAATGACATGCGGGAAGTCTCAGCAGCGGTGGTCTGGGAGGCGCTGAAGACAGTGGTGAGAGGGGAGCTGATTTCGATCCGGGCTCATAGGGACAGGACGGATAAGGCAGAGACGGACCGACTGGTTAAGGAGATCATACAGATAGATAGGAGATATGCGGTGACCCCGAGGGTGGAGCTCTTAAGGGAACGTCGGAAGCTGCAGGTGGAGTTCGGGGTGCTGTCCACAGGCAAGGCAGAGGAGCAGCTTAGGAAGATGAGGGATGCGTTCTACGAACACGGGGAGAAGGCCAGCAGAATGCTGGCACAGCAGCTTAGGAAGTGGGAGGCGGCCAGGGAAATAGAGAGGGTGGTTGATGGGGATGGGAATTTGGTAGGGGACTCGGCTGGGCTAAACAGGGCGTTCAGGGACTTTTACAGTAGGCTCTATGGCTCGGAACCCCCCACGGCGCCCGAGATGATGAGACGCTTTTTGGACGGGCTGACCTTCCCAAGGGTGGGTAGGAAGCTAGTAAATGGGCTAGGGGCCTCGATTAGGGCCGAAGAAATAGTTGAGGGCTTGAAGGCAATGCAGTCGGGTAAAGCCCCGGGGCCAGACGGGTACCCGGTGGAATTCTATAAGAAATTCTCGGGGATATCAGGGCCGTTGTTGGTCAAGGTTTTCAATGAGGCGAGGGATAGAGGAGTGCTGCCCCCGACAATGTCACAGGCCACTATTTCGTTGATATTGAAGCGGGTCAAGAATCCGGAGCTATGCGGGTCATATAGGCCGATCTCACTGCTTAATGTGGACGGCTGGTTGCTGGCCAAGGTTTTGGCCTCCAGGATTGAAGATTGTGTGCCGGATGTGATAATGGAGGATCAAACCGGAAGGGCAGGCAGTTGGTGGCCAATATAAGAAGGCTGCTCAACGTGATTATGATGCCCCCGGAGAGAAGGGAGGTTGAGGTAGTTGTGGCAATGGATGCGGAGAAGGCGTTCGACCGGGTGGAGTGGGACAATCTATGGGAGGTGCTGGGACAGTTTGGGTTCGGTAGGGGCTTTATCGACTGGGTTAGGCTGTTGTACCAGGCCCCGGAGGCTAATGTAAGGACGAATAGGACGACCTCTGACTATTTTAGACTGCACCGGGGTCAAGACAGGGATGCCCACTCTCCCCACTGCTGTTTGCGTTAGCTATAGAGCCGCTGGCAATTGCTCGGAGAGCTTCAAGGGGCTGGAAAGGGCTGGTTCGGTGGGGAGGGGTGGAACATAGGGTCTCGCTGTACGCGGACGACCTGCTCTTGTACGTATCAGACCAGGTGCAGGGATGGGTGAAATTATGGCGATTTGGGGGGAATTTGGCCGGTTTTCGGGATATAAACTGAATATGACAAAGAGTGAGGTGTTTGTAGTCCAGGCGAGGGGTCAGGAGGGTCGGCTGGGGGAGCTGCCGTTTAGGTTGGTAGGGGACAGTTTCAGGTAGTTAGGGATACAAGTGGCGCGCGACTGGGGCCAGTTACACAAGTTGAACTTGTCCCAGTTGGTTGAACAGATGAAGGACGAGTTTCAAAGATGGGATGTGCTCCCGCTGTCGTTGGCTGGGAGAGTGACGGTCCTACCGAGATTTTTATTCGTATTTCAATGTCTCCCAATTTTCATCCCGCGGTCCTTTTTTAAGAGGGTTAACAAAATCATCCTGGGCTTTGTGGGGGCGGGTAAGTCCCCGCGAGTGAAGAAGACGATACTAGAGCGGAATCGGGGGGAGGGGGGGCTTGCCCTACCGAATTTCAGTAATTACTACTGGGCGGCTAACATAGCCATGATAAGGAAGTGGGTGGTGGGGGCGGGGTTGGTTTGGGAGCAGATGGAGGCAGATTCATGCAGGAGCACCAGCTTGGGGGCGTTGATAACGGCACCTCTGCCGTTCCCGCCGGCGGGATATTCCACCAGCCCCGTGGTAGTGGCGGCCTTGAGGATCTGGGGTCAGTGGAGGAGGTACGTTGGAGCAGTGGGAGCATCGGTCTGGTCCCCAATATGTGACAATCACCGGTTTGCTCCGGGGAACTTGGATGGGGGGGTTTCGAGTACGGCGAAGGGTGGGAATTGAGAGGATGGGGGACCTGTTCTTAGAGGGGAGCTTCCCTAGCTTGAGGGTGCTGGAGGAGAAGTTTGGGTTGGCAAGGGGGAACAAATTTAGATATTTACAGGTGCGGGACTTTCTGCACAGGCAGGTATCATCCTTCCCACTCCTGCCACTATGGGGGATCCAGGATAGAGTAGTGTCTAGGGGATGGGTGGGAGAGGCGAGCGTCTCGGACATCTACAAATAACTTATGGGGGCGGAGGAGACGTAGACCGAGGAGCTGAAGCGTAGGTGGGAGGAGGAGCTTGGTGGTGAGATGGAGGATGGCATATGGGCGGACGCGTTAGGAAGAGTCAATGCGACCGCAACATGCGCCAGGCACTGCTTGATCCAATTCAAGGTGGTCCACCGGGCCCACATGACAGTGGCCCGGATGAGTAGATTCTTTGGGGTGGAGGACAGGTGTGTAAAATGTGCGGGAGGACCAGCGAACCATGTACACATGTTCTGGGCATGTCCAAAACTTAGGGGATATTGGCAGGGGTTTGTGGACGTCATGTCCAGAGTATTGAAAACAAGGGTGGCAATGAGTCCAGAGGTGGCGATTTTTGGGGTGTCGGAAGACCTGGGAATCCAGGAGGAGAAAGAGGCGGATGTTCTGGCCTTTGCTTTCCTGGTAGCCCGGAGACGGATACTGCTAGCTTGGAGAGGCTCAAAGCCCCCGAAGTCGGAGACCTGGTTAACCGACATGGCAAGCTTTCTCAGCTTAGAGAAGATTAAGTTCGCCTTGAGAGGGTCACTGTTAGGGTTCGCCCAGAGGTGGCAACCATTCATCGACTTCTTCGCGGAGGGTTAGGGTAGTGTAGAATAGGGGGTCAATTAGGCGGGTCTTGGTTGGATGGGAGTCGGTGGTTGCACTATTTTTCTTGTTCTTTGCATATTTGTTGTTGTTTGTAATGCCAAAAATACA
This sequence comes from Scyliorhinus torazame, assembly GCF_047496885.1. Lineage (NCBI taxonomy): Eukaryota > Metazoa > Chordata > Chondrichthyes > Carcharhiniformes > Scyliorhinidae > Scyliorhinus > Scyliorhinus torazame. The sequence continues at coordinate 321,732,451 of NC_092708.1, read as the reverse complement.
TCATTAAAATTGTTTATTAAAAAAAAATCCATTGCATTTGACATAAATAGAGGTTCAGCTTGTACTGAGCAGATTTCACAAAATACATCCCAAAGATAGCGTATTACACCAGGTGAGACTTTAAAAAGGCTGGGTTAGTCAGGTGTTTCACTCTGGACTTGACGGAAGGGCTCGAGGGGTAGCGGTAATGGTCAGCAAAAGAATACACTTCCAGATGGAGAAGGTGGTGGCAGATCGGGGGGGGTAGATATGTGATTGTGACAGGGGCGCTGGAGGGGAGGTTAGTGGCGCTGTGAAGTGTATATGGCCCCAATTGGGATGAATTGGGATGATGTGGGATTCGCAAAGGTGGTGTTTGGGGCCATCCCCGACTTGGACACACACAAACTGTTAGTGGGAGGGGACTGGAACTTGGTGCAGGAGCCAAGGTTGGACAGGTCACGGCCGCGCTCACTGGTCCCATCAGGGGGGGGGGGCGAAGGTGTTAGCTGGGCTGATGGTGGAAATGGGAGGGGTGGACCCTTGGAGGTTTCTGCACCCAAGGGAGCGGGAGTACTCGTTTCTTTGAGCAGTCCACAAGGTATATTCGCGGATGGACTTTTTCGTGGTGGGGAAGGCTTTGCTGGCTGGGGTTAAGAGGTCAGACTACTCGGCAATTGAGGTGTCAGATCATGCTCCGCATTGGGTGGATATGGTGCTGGAGAAGGGGGTAGCGCAGAGGCCGGCGTACTTTTGGGGGACCAAGTATTGTGTGACAAAATTGAAAAGGTAATTAAGGAGTATGTAGGTTTCAACTGTACAGGTGAGGTGTCGAAGACGGTCGCCTGGGAGGCTCTGAAGGCGGTGGGGGGGGGATGATTTTGTTGAAGGCCAGGGTGGACAAAGAGGAGAGGTTGGAGTGGCAGAGGGTAATAGATGAGATGTTGGAGGTAGATAGGAGTTATGCAGAGGATGGGGACCCAGCAAAGCTGGAAAAGAGGAAGGAACTACAGGCGAGCTTTGACCGACTATCTACCAGGAAGGTGGTGCGCCAACTGAGACGAGCAAGGGGTGCAGTTTACGAACATGGAGATATGTTAGCAGGTCAGCTCTGGAGGGAAGCAGCGGCAAGGGAAATTGTGCAGGTGAGGGATAGGGCAGGGAAGTTGATGGTGGCTCCGGATCTGATTAACAAGGTTTTTGAAGAATTTTATGAGAGGTTGTACAGGTCAGAGGACCTGGGGAGACTGTGAGATGCAGGGATTTCTAGATGGGCTGGAGTACCCGAGGTTAGGGGAGGGGGACAGGGCTACATTAGAAGGAGCGATAATGGAGCAGGAGATAAAGGATGCGATTGGGAGGATGCAGTCAGGGAAGGTGGCAGGGCCGGATGGCTTTCCGGTGGAATATTATAAAAAATTCAAGGATAAGCTGGCATCCCTGATGGTGGGGATGTTTGAAGAGGCGATAGGGAAGGGGGTGTTGCCACAAACTTTGGGGCAGGCATTGATTTCCCTGTTGCTAAAAAAAGATAAGGATCTGACGGAGTGTGGGTCGTATAGGCTCATATCAGTTCTGAATGTGGACACAAAAGTATTGGCGAAAGTACTGGCGGGTAGGCTGGAGGAGTACCTCCTGAAGGTGATAGGGGAGGATCAGACGGGGCTCGTGAAAAGGAGGCAGCTCTTTTCAAACATTAGGAGTGTATTGAACGTCGTTATGGCTCCGGCGGAGGGGAAGGAAACAGAGGTGGTTGTGGCATTGGACGCCGAGAAGGCGTTCGACTGGGTAGAATGGGGGTACTTGATGGCAGTTCTGAAGCGGTTTGGGATTGGACCAAGGTTTGTGAACTGGGTAAAGCTACTATATAAGGAGCCGAGGGCGAGTGTCCGCACAAACAACATCAGCTCGAGAAACTTTTCTCTCCACCGTGGGAATAGGCAGGGATGCCCAAGTCCCACCTGCTGTTTGCACTCGCGATTGTGCCGTTGGCCATCGCATTAAGAAGGTCGGGGGTATGGAAAGGATTAGTGCAGGGGGAAATAGAGCATAGGCTGTCCTTATATGCCGATGATTTGCTGTTATACGTGTCGGAACAGAGTGTGTCGATAGGGGGAATATTGGAGCTGCTTCGAGTGTTTGGGTCTTTCTTGGGATACAAACTAAATCTCGACAAGAATGAGTATTTTGTGGTGTCTCTGCCAGGGGTGGGGGGGCGGCTGCCATTCCGTAGGGCAGAGACTCACTTTAGGTACCTGGGGGTGAAGGTTGCCCGGGAGTGGGAGGGGGGCTCCGCAGGTACAACATCTCTAGTTTGGTGGGGAGAGTGACAGCTGATCTGGCCTGGGACAGTCTCCCTCTGTCACTGGCGGGTCGGGTACAGGCGGTTAAAATGAATGTGTTGCCACGATTTCTGTTTATTTTTCAATGCCTGCCGATTTTCCTGCCAAAGGCTTTTTTCAGAGAGATTGAGGGAAGGATTACCTCGTTCATATGGAGAGGGAAGATGGTCAGAGTTAGAAAGGTGCTATTACAGAGGGGAAGGCAGGCAGGGGGTTTGGGTCTTCCGAACCTGATGTATTACTACTGGGCGGCGAATGTGGAGAAGGTGTGGAGCTGGGTCAGAGGGGTTGATTCCCAGTGGGTCAGAATGGAGGAGAGTTTGTGCAGGGGGTCAGGATTGAAAGCACTAGCAACAGCGCCGCTCCCGATAGTCCCGGGGAAGTACTCAGGGAGTCCGGTAATAATAGCTTCATTGAGAATTTGGAGGCAGTTTCGCCAACACTTCGGGTTGGGGGCAGGTTCAAGGGAAATGCCGATTCGGGGGAACCACAGATTTGAGCCAGGGAGGTGGGATGGAAATTTTCGGAAATGGGAGGAGAAGGGGATTAAGACACTAAAAGATTTGTTTCTTAGGGGTCGGTTTGCAGGATTGAAGGAGCTGGAAGCGAAGTATGGGCTGGAGCAGGGGGAAATGTTTAGATACATGCAGGTTCGAGATTTTGCCAGAAAGGAGATACAGAACTTCCCGGAGGAGCCGGCCTCCACATTGCTGGAGGGGGTGCTGACGACAGGGGGACTGGAGAAGGGGGCAGTGTCAGCAGTTTTACAGGGCTATTTTGGAAGAGAAGGCACCACTGCAAGGGATCAAAGCAAATTGGGAGGAAGAGTTGGGAGAGGATATGGAGGAGGAGTTCCGGTGTGAGGTGCTCCGGAGAGTGAATGCCTCCACCTCGTGCGCGAGGTGATCCAGCTGAAGGTGGGATACAGAGCACACCTCACGAGGATGAGCCGATTCTTTGAAGGAGTAGATGTGTGTGAACGTTGCGTGGGGGGGGGGGGGGGGCTAATTACGTTCATATGTTTTTGGTCCTGTCCAAAGCTAGAGGATTACTGGAAGGAGATTTTTAGGGTAATTTCTAAAGTGGTGCGTGTGAAACTGGACCCGGGCGGCCATATTCGGAGTGTCGGACTAGCCAGGGTTGGAAACGGGTGCAGAGGCAGATGTTGATTGTCCGAAGGCTGATCCTGATGGGATGGAGGGCAGCCTCTCCACCCTGTGCCCTGGCGGGGGGATCTGTTGGAATTCTTGACTCTTGAGAAGGTTAAGTTTGAACTGAGGGGAAGGATGGAGGGGTTCTACAATTCATGGGCATTATTTATTATGCACTTTCATGAACTGGACAACATCGAACATTGGGGGGAGGCGGTGTGCGTTGATGGTGACTATGGGTGGTTCCTGCTTCCTTTTTGTTATTTGTTTATGTGAACATGCGGGTTACTGTTTGGGATTTGGTGAGAGGATGGCATCGTTGTTATTGATATGAGGATTGACATATTTGTTACTGATTATTGTTTATTGTTGGTGGGTGTAAATTTGGGAGAAAATGTGAAAAAGGAGAATAAAGAAATATTTAAAAAAAAGATAGTGTATTACATCAATGACAAACTATTCTCATTTGTAGTTTACATGAAACAGTTTTGCAAGACATACCTGATTTTGGAGTAATGATTTCTGTGGAAATATGATCTTTATTAAATGGATTTAACCCTGCAGTACACAAGGACAATGAGTCAGTTGTATTCAATAAATACTCAACACTAAGAATCTGTTTTCAGCAGACATTGGGTTTCTTCCAAGCACAAATTGCCAGCACAAATAAACTGGAGGGATTATTTTTGGAAATTGCAGGAAATCATGCGTCAGTGCCTACTTGTACAAACATTTGCATTTGTTTATTTACTTCAAAATTCTGAATCCAAATACCAAATGGGTCAGATTAGGTTTATGCACAAAGGAAGAAAAAGTGATGGAGTGGAAGACATGCAGCTACAGGAATAGAAGCACAATTTATTTTATTTAAAGTCCTTGTGGGAAGAGCTTCACATGAGAGTGACACTTCAGAAATTTTAAAATCCTAGGGCAGAATTCTGAGGATGGCAGAGACTGTCACACAGCTATTTCACATTCCAGTTCTATTAGCTGGAGGTGGAACATTTACCCCTCAGTCTGGAGGAAGTCCTTTGCTCTCCCGTCCCTGTAGCAGCGGAAGCTGCAGTGGACAGGACAGGAACTGCATGCAGTCCCCAGAGCCCAAGTCCCAGGAATCCCAGAAAGAAGTAGGTTTTGGGGGTCTGATGGTGGGGAAGGGAGGGGAGGGACCTGGTGTGGCAGAGTCTGAGGTGGGGAGAAAGATCCTGTGGTTCTTTTTGGGGGGGGGGTTTGGTGATGTTAAAAAAAGGTTGCTGGAGTTAGCGCCGAGGTCCCAGATTCGATCCCGACTCTGGGTTACTGTACATGTGAAGTTTGCACATTCTCCCCGTGTCTCCATGGACTTCACCCCCACAACGCAAAGATGTGCAGGTTAGGTGGATTGGACACGCTAAATTGGCCCTTAATTGGGAAAAAAAATAATAATTGGTGTACTCAATTTAAAAAAAAAAGGTTGCTGGTGATGAAAGTGCTACCACCACACCCTGATTTCCCAACCCGCCACAGCCGGGATTTCATTATTTTCTGTGCGGGAGTCAGCCCTTAAATGGCCGATAATTGGCCACAAGGGCCTCAATTGGGGCAATGACGAGCTGGTTGGCCGAGGCCTCGCCCACCCCAGCTTAAAATTGCAGAACTTTCGGGTGGACGGAAACCAGCTGGAAGCCCACCCGAGGAATTTTATGCTCAGCCCCCGACAACAAACCGGCCGGCGGGAGAGCGTAAAATTCTTCCGCCCGAGACTTCCAACTGGTTTAGGGTCTTAAATAAGCCAAACATGCAACAAGAAACCTAAAACGTTAAAAATCTAGTTGGTCTCACTTCTCTTTGCACAAGGTGCTTCCTCAGGATCCAATTCATTGTTACCATTTTCTTTTTCACAATTCTGAACACCTTCCTCACTACCGTCTTCCTTTCCAACACAACTTTCAGTTGCGGGTTGCACATGCGGCGAATTCCATTTGGCCACTGGCCTTCTGTATCTGCAGGAGGAGGACAGTTTTGAGAACTAGCTGATTTTCTTAAATGAAACAAGACTGCTTTTGCATGCATAATAATTCAATGCAAATGCAGGAAAAACGCACAAGGTGGTTGGATTATGTGGTTACTTGCAGCTCTTCCATTTATTTGCCTGCAATTAGTTGAAATCCATACAAAACAATATAATTTACTGAATTTAAGATTAAACCAAAGTGGAAAAAGCCCAAATTCCAAGCTGCCAATTTCAGCCTAGAATTTTATATTTGAATCCAGCTCATGCTGCACACGAGATTTTATCATCGGTCATGGGATACTTAAGTGAAATTTCAAAATAAAACAGGTTTGGAATTTTGATCTCCCTAAGAGTACAATAGAAGAGCACCCAACACAGAACAATACTAAGGACGTGGTTTTAAATGACCTCCAAAAAAAACCATACAACATGGAAACTGCCAGGAAATATGAAACTGGAGCAGCAGTGTACAATACCTGATGTTTTGGCGAGAGGTTTGAAAATTCAAAAGGAGAAGTTTGGGCTACCCCCGGGAAATGCGTTCAGGTACATGCAAGTGAGGGCGTTTGTGAGGCAACAGGTGAGGGAATTTCCATTGCTCCTGGCACAAGGGATTCAAGACAGGGTGATTTTGGGTGTATGGGTCGGAGAGGGCAAGGTGTCGGCGATATACCAGGAGATGAAAGAAGAAGGGGAGGCTTTGGTAGAGGAGCTGAAGGGTAAATGGGAGGAGGAGCTGGGGGAGGAGATTGAAGAGGGTCTGTGGGCTGATGCCCTGAGTAGGGTTAATTCTTCTTCCTCATGTGCCAGGCTTAGCCTGATGCAGTTTAAGGTTATTCACAGAGCGCATATGACAGGGGCGAGACTGAGTAGGTTCTTTGGGCTGGAGGACAGATGTGGGAGGTGCTCAGGAAGCCCGGCGAACCATGCCCATATGTTCTGGTCGTGCCCGGCACTGGATGGGTTCTGGAGGGGTGTTGCGAGAACTATATCTAAGGTGGTGAAAGTCCAGGTCAAGCCAAGTTGGGGGCTAGCTCTATTTCGAGTGGCGGTCGAGCCGGGAGGGCAGGAGGCGAACGAGGCCGGCATTCTGGCCTTTGCGTCCCTGGTAGCCCGGCGAAGGAACTTGTTAGTGTGGAAAGATGCGAATCCCCCCAGTGTGGAAGCCTGGATAAATGACATGGCGGGGTTTATCAAGTTGGAGAGGATAACGTTTGCCTTGAGAGGGTCTGTGCAGGGGTTCTCCAGGCGCTGGCAACCGTTCCTAGACTATCTCGCGGAGCGTTAGATGAAGTTCGGTCAGCAGCAGCAGCAGCAACCCAGGGGTGGGGGGGGGGGGAAAGAGAGGCATCTCTTTCGGGGGGGGGGGGGGAGAAGGGTGGACAGGGAACAGGGAAGGGAGTTTTTCCTGGGGGTACTTGAGCAAGAAAATACATAAATATTCAGGAAAGTTGATATGTGCGGGAGGAATCCAATGTACAAAGCTCTGCATTATGTTGATTTGATATGTTTATGTCTTGCTATGCGACTTTTCTTTGTGTTACGGGGGGGGTTTGTATGCTTGGAAATTTTGTTGAAAAATTCTTAATAAACATTTTTTTTTTTTTTAAAAGAAAAGAAAATTCAAAAGGCTCATTTGATGGTGCAATCGGGCTAGAATAGCATTGGGTGTTCACACTAAATAAAATCACAACTGTGATGCTAACGATCAAAATAATTCAGTCTCAAACAGAGTCCAGCTTGAAGTACACCATTAGTAGTCCCTTGTTTTGTACGTGTGTAGTTTTGCTTTAGTAAAATCTGATTTCAACAGATAGAACAGTGGAAATCGCGAAATTGCGTCAGTATATTTTCCTATAGCTCATGATTTTGTGGGAACATGGGCAAATTAGCTGTGGTTTGTGAGGACAATAGTCAACTCTCTGTTCAAGTGAGACATCTGGTTATATCGCTCGAGGAGCACCACTCCACGTCAAGCTTGGAGCAAGGCAGACAGGCCTCCAAGAACGAGCACAGCTGGTATGGGAATTGAACCCATTGTTATGAAACCCAACTTACTACGTTGAACACAAAGATTGATAATTCAAAGCTGAACAGCCTTGTTGCCTCCCGTACATGCTCAGAGAAGTGAAGCTGGAGGAACAGAAACAGATGTTCCAGCCAAGAAAAATGATAAAGTAGACAAAGAAACCAGAATGCTTTTACTGCAGTAAGAAAAGGCATCTCAAAGTCTATTGTTGGAAGCTGAATGGTAAAGCAGTGGCAGTAATAATTAGAAAAGCTGTTACCAGTAAAGAAAATAGATGCTAGAAGAATGGTACTGATGCAAGTGACAAGGATTTCCACAGAGAAGGCTGCACCAGAAAGTGAAACTTGCGAGAAACACAGCGCGACTAATGTTTTTACTATGATGTGGAGATGCCGGCGTTGGACTGGGGTGAGCACAGTAAGAAGTCTTACAACACCAGGTTAAAGTCCAACAGGTTTGTTTCGAGGGCACTAGCTTTCGGAGCGCTGCTCCTTCCTCAGGTGAATGAAGAGGTATGTTCCAGAAACATATATATATATATATATATATATATATAGACAGATTCAAAGATGCCAGACAATGCTTGGAATACGAGCATTAGCAGGTGATTAAATCTTTACAGATCCAGAGATGGGGTAACCCCAGGTTAAAGAGGTGTGAATTGAGTCAAGCCAGGACAGTTGGTAGGATTTCGCAGGCCCGATGGTGGGGGATGAATGTAATGCAACATGAATCCCAGGTCCCGGTTGAGGCCACACTCATGTGTGCGGAACTTGGCTATAAGTTTCTGCTCGGCGATTCTGCGCGTCCTTGCATCAACCACTAACAAAAAGAACAATTGGACAGTGGACTTAAATAAAACCTTGTTGCTGAGCTAAAGACTGGGAATAACTGGTGTAACAATGGTAAGATGTTAGAAAAATTGGATTCTAAATGTAATAGATAATATAAGGGGTAAAGCCTGGCTTAGAATGTATTTTATTGCAATGGTCATGTTTCATTTTCTTTAAAAAGGAGAGTTCTGTTCTGCCGGGCTAGTCGTTTTAGCAGCTAGCATGGGAAATTGACCAAGGAATGTTTCTGGGCTAATGCTTAGTGGTTTGCCTGGGGAGGTCCCCGAGGAGTTAAAATGCTTTGCAGCCTGCAGAGAAAATGTGTTTTAGTTTGGGGGAGGTGAGGTCATTACTAGGTAGTGCCAAGGAATGCACAGACCCATTTTTTAGAAGCCGTGGAGTCAGGATTTTGGAGAAAAGCCTTTTGGGTGTGACATTTGATCTGGCAACTCTTTGTGTTTTTTAGATCACCGATAAAGGCAGTTTTCTTTCCCATTAGGATAGGGGGAAAAAAGAAAAGAGTAATAATATTTTTAAAGCAGAGAATTCTTGTCTGAAGCCAAAGAGGAGGATGAAACAACCAAGCTGAAGTAGCTATTTGGAACTTTCAGCCAGAGTCTGAAGGGGTTCAAACATGAGCCAGAATCTGTTTTGTATCACAAGTATTACTCTATGCCCTGCTCATTTTAAACTGGATTAAGAGCTGCATGTTTCTTTTCTTGTTTGATGGGAAATTGCATAGTTGTGTTAAGGGCTAATTACAAGCTGCTTTTTTGGGATGAAGTTAAATATTTATAATAAAGTTTTGTTTTAAAAATAACCAGGCCCTAATTCTTCATGCAATCACTCTCCTGGAGCGATTCTTTCTTTCCGCACAGTCTTTCAAATAAACTAAAATATTGGGGTGTTAGTCCAGTCTCCTAGCTACCGTTGGAGTCTGGTCCAGGATCATAATAGTGGGAATACAACGCTGAACTATGATAATTTGGTGAGATTTAAATGATGCTGATCCTACTTGTTACATGGATTGGTTTTAGTTTTGGTTAAATCTTTGTAACTTGATATGACATGTGTACTTGTGAAACCAAATTAAAAGTTTATATCTATAGTAGGGAAGAAGTTGTTTGTCAGACGTTTATGATGTCAAGTGCTTCTTGTAAAGGAATTGTAAAGCTGTTGTAAAACCATTGTAAAGGCCGTTGTAAAGAAACATTCATTGTAGTGAGGCTATCTTTCTTCCAAGGGTAAAAAGGTGTTACAAATCCCACCTTGCTGTGTCAAACGGGCAGGTCAGCAACAGACTTCAGATATGCGGGTTGCACATATGCAGCTCAACATCTTCAGGTTCTTCAGGCCCAGAATAGACCCATTTTGCCTGCACAAAGGCAGAAGGGTGTGAAAAACCAGGTCAAGTGCTTGGGTGCAGAGTGCCAGAGTCACAAAGTGCCCCAGAGAGAGGGACAAGGGAGGAAGTCCTTAAAGGAAGTCTCAAGTAAGGGGCAAAGACAGGGGACAGATATAGGTCCCAGTTAAGTTAAGAAAAAGATAGAAGCAGAGAAATAAGCTCCACTTAAGCCAAGTGAGCTCTAGTAATTGAAGGGGGCGGCTCAGAAGAAGCCCTAAGAATCCACAAGGCAGCGTAAGGTTGTTGAATCGGTGCTGTGGGCCTTTGGAGAGGTGGTATTCTGCTTGGTGCTGCCGAAGAGCTGAAGTTGTGTTTGTAAATTGATTCTTTGAGTGTAATCAGGGGAACAGATTCGCAAAAGGAGAGAGTGAAACCCTGACGTGGGCCATTGTTGTAGCCCTCCAAGTCGAAGCAACTTTTGAAGTGAATTCCAATGTGAGATCTTTGAAAGTGAAGACCGGAAACCCTCATGAGAGAGACAGAATTTCAGTGAGGTTGGTTGACTTAGTGTGACTAATTTCTGGGTGGATTCTGGAGATATCCATGGGATCGGTTTGGTTGCATCTGTCATTTATTGTGTAATGTGATGTGTCCAACCACTTTGCCTGTTAATTCACATATAACTCATACTTACCCTGAATGTTAGAATATAAGACAGGCATTGTAAATTGTTTTACTCCCTGACTTGGTATAGCAAAGTTTATTTTTGTTTGTTCAAAACCATGGAATCTTATGGTTTCTTTACTATGCAAGTGTCTTAATTCTCAAACCTTCCCTACTTTAAACAAAATGTTAATGATCCCTAACTTGCTCTCACCAAAACCTTGGAGGTTCTGGTCAAGGATTGATCGTAGAACCATGCTGTTGGTGCCATTCTTATCACACTCGTCACCTAGCCAACTAAACTCACCGATACATTGAAACTACAAATTAATAAAAGCAGCAATACCCAGCCTTTGGCTCTGCTTGAAAGTCATCATCTTCGTCTTGTATGGTCAACAAAGCTGCAGCTTTCTCCTGCGCTACGTTGCTAAGGCGCTGGGCGAGAGTTAGACGTTTTGAACGTGAAGCATACTTGATAGCCAGATTCAAGACATTCTGGGTCATAAATTCAGAGAGTTCTTCACAGCGGAATTCACGCTCTACCTTACAAGACAACTAAACAATAAACAATGTGTTAGTTTTTTTCCTCTTACCTTCAAAGTACAATGATACTGCTCATTTTACAAATCTTCATTTAAAAATCAATTCTAAAACATAAGAAGGTAAATTATATGACAAAATTATGGGAAAATAATATTTTGGAGATAAAGCAAAATGCTGTGGATGATGGAAATCGGAATAAAAAATGAAAACCCCAGCAACGCTCAGCAAGTCTGGAGGCATTTTTGACCAAATATTCTGCGCGTATTTCCTGTTTTTATTTCAGGAAGTTTTGGGATTCATCTTTGTGCTCTAGTCAAAACATTAGCCTGATAAATAGAATTCTTCCTTTTGTATATCCACATTAAGCACTGCCGAGGGAGTTTTCTGAAAAGAGACATGTTGTTAAAGCTTTTCATCTTGGACTCACCAGGAAAAAAAGCAAGAATGCCAAATTTCAAACGATAACAATTTACACTACAGGAGAAAAGGATGCTGATTGGCCGAGGTGTTGCCATGAAGTAAGCGGTGGGGAACTATACGCTCTCCTAGCTCCAGGCTAATTCAAAGTGGCACAAGGCTTGAGCATATTCCTTTTGTATGCAGTGAACATGTTTGTGTGTATGAATGTATGTCACCTCTAGCAAGTGAAGCCATATTACGAGCTCGACTGATTATCTTATATCGGTTGTTCGTGCAACAATTAACACACTCAGAATTGTTCAGCAAGTGCTGTCCAATCGTGGAATCACATCCTACAACAGACATATTGTTTTGGGCTTTTCCAAGTGCAGGCTGGTTGAGTAGGATTTGTATACTGCCTATTACAAGCAACTGAAGGAACGTGCTATTCTGCCTACATAATTGAGTAACAGTGTATGAACGTCAGCACCAGTGCAATGCCAGGTACATAGGCCAATGTCCCAATGATTGACTGATCTAATCAAACAGCATGTTCTTTCTGTTATAAATTTAAAATGAAATTGCACTCAAAGTCCCTTTCTTTGCATGATGTTCACATAACTTCCTCTTCATAGTCAGGAAAAGGAGGATGCGTATATTTGCAGCAACAGCTGTTTAAGATTATATAGAATTTACTCACAGCAAACATCTTCATTAGCAGTTCCTGTTGTTCCTTTAGTGCTTGGTGTTTTGCAGTTTCGTCAAATTCATAGTTATTTTCTGCCAGATAGTCAAAATGATTGTGAAATAGAACAGATCGCCAGTACTGTTCCTAGGATGATGGGAAAGAATTTAAAATCACTAATGATATGCTACCAATAAAATTTCAACACAGGCTTCACAAATACTAGAAAATATTTTAGACTGAACTATTTATAACAATGTTGTGAAACCCGCAAACAGGTTTCTATATCATGAAATCCATCCACAAGCTACCCTTGAGATTAATCACTGCTTAGAAATCCAAGTCTCAAATTAAGTGCCTGCATATCCCCACAGTAACAATACATGCCAGAAGTTACAAAAAGCACCATCTGGCATCTTTCAAAGATCAGAAATGACAGGGTAGGCATGAATTAGCATTATTTGACTGTGGAATACGGTGGTCTTTAAGAAGCACTGCGGCAATACTCCGAGGCCCCGACCGTAGAGCTCCTGGCGGAGAGGAGTTACAAAGGAACTTTGATGTGCTCCCCACCAGGAAAGCAGTGCATCGACTCCACCAGGCACGTGAGACCCTATACGAACACGGAGACAAAGCCAGCCGCCTGCTGGCACACCAGCTGAGAAAGCAGGCAGCCACCAGAGAAATTGCACAAATCAGGGATACTAGAGGCACATTAGAAACAGAAAAGATCAACAAAGCCTTTAGGGCCTTTTACCAAGGGCTGTACACCTCAGAGCCCCCAATGGGGGAGTCCGGGATGACAGTTCCTTGATGGACTGGACATACCAGTCGTGGGGGAGGGCAGAAAACGGGGTCTGGAAGCACCACTAGCACTGGGAGAGATCATGGACAGCATTAGCTCCATGCAGGCGGGGAAGGCGCCGGGAACCCGTTCTACAAATAATTTGAGACAGCACTGGCTCCGCACCTGCAGGAGATGTTCACAGACTCGCTAGCAAGGGGCACACTGCCACCTATACTAGCACAGGCCTTAATCTCGCTGATACCTAAAAGAGAAAGACCCAACGGAATGTGGGTTATACAGACCCATCTCACTGCTGAATGCAGATGCCAAAATACTGGCCAAGATTCTAGCCAAAAGGCTAGAAGACTGCGTACCATAGGTGGTCGCAGAGGACCAGCCGGGCTTTGTCAAAGGTAGACAGCTTTATTCGAACATTAGGCGCCTGCTGAACATGATAATGACCCCATCCAGGGAGAGAAGACCAGAGGTGATCGTCTCCCTAGACGCAGAAAAGGCCTTCGGCAAAGTCAAATGGAAATACCCAAGAGGTACTGGAGAAGTTTGAGCTTGGAACAGGATTCACCTCCTGGGTAAAACTCCTATACAACGCTCCCATGGCGAGCGTACGGACAAACAACACCAACTCCCGATACTTCCAGTTGCACAGGCGCACCAGACAAGGATGCCCACTGTCCGCGCTGCTGTTCGCTCTAGCGATCGAGCCACTAGCAATTGCGCTCAGAGCAGCAGAAAGCTGGAGGGGGATCCAAAGGGGCAGCAGAGAGCACAGAGTCACACTCTATGCAGATGACCTGCTCCTCTACATTTCGGACCCACAAAGCTGCATGGACAGAATCATCACGCTCCTGAAAGAGTTTGCCGCCTTCTCGGGCTACAAACTCAACATGAGCAAAAGTGAGATCTTCCCGGTACACCCACAAGTAGGTGGGGCAGCACTAATGTTTAAACAAGCCAAGACAAATTCCGCTACCTGGAAATCCAAATAGCCCAGACTGGAAAGGGGTCCATAAATGGAATCTCACCAGTCTGACAGAGGAAGTAAAAAAGGACCTGCAAAGCTGGAACACACTCCCACTCTCCCTCGCGAGGAGTCCAGACGATCAAAATGAATGTGCTGCCCAGGTACCTCTTCCTATTCAGATCCATCGCGATCTACATCCCCAAGGCCTTTTTCAAAGCACTTGACAAACTGGGGGGGGGGGGGGGGGGGGGGAAGAGAGATGCTAGGATCCCAAAGAAGGTCTTACAAAAAACAAAATCCAGTGAGGGGCTAGGCCTCCCAAACCTATAATTTTATCACTGGGCGGCGACAGCCGAGCGAATAAGGATGGATCAAGGAGCCAGAAGCCGAGTGGGTGTGCGCGGAAGAGGCCTCCTGCAGGGTGACCTCCCTCCGGGCCCTCGTTATGGCAGCACTCCCATCCCCACCAAAAAAACACTACAGCAGCCCAGTGGTCATAGCCACCCTCCAGTCCTGGAACCAACTACGGCAGCAATTTGTTCTGACCAAAATATCGGACAAAGTTCCCATCTGCAACAACCATAGGTTCACACCAGCGCTGACTGATGCCACCTTTATAAAGTGGGGACAGGACAGAAGGACACTGACAGTCAGGGACCTATACACCGACGGCAGGGTCGCAACACTGGACGAACTGACAGAGAAATTCCAGCTAGCCAGGGAGAACGAGCTGTACCTGCAACTCAAAAATTTCCTACGAAAGGATACAAGGACATACCCACAACCGCCACGCCAGACACTACTGGAAGAGTTACTGGACGCAAGCATATTAGAGAAAGGAAACTGTAGCGACATGTATGACCGACTGGTAGAAGGAGCTGACACCGTACTGGACGTAACAAGAATGAAATGGGAGGAGGACATGGGGATTGAAATAGGGTGGGGACTCTGGAACAAAGCACTGTATAGGGTCAACTCCACCTCCACGTGCGCAAGGCGCAGCCTGACACAACTTAACAAGAACCTGTATGAGTACGTTCTTCCCGGAGGTGGAGGATAGATGTGAACGGTGCCAAGGAGGCCCGGCCACATGTTCTGGTCTTGCCCCAGACTTGTGGAGTACTGGACAGCCTTCTTCGAGGCAATGTCCAAAGTGGTGGGGGTGAGGGTGGAGCCATGCCCGAAAGTGGCCGTCTTCGGGGTTTCAGACCAGCCAGATCTATTCCTGGGGAGGAGGGCGGACGCCCTTGCCTTTGCCTCCCTGATCGCCCGCCGTAGAATCCTGTTCGGCTGGCGGTCAGCAGCACCACCCAAAGCTGCAGACTGGCTGTCCGACCTCTCAGAATCTCTCCAAATGGAGAAAATCAAATTCGCCATCCAAGGGTCAGATGACGGCTTCCACAGAACGCGGGAGCCATTCACCCAATTGTTCCCGGATTTGTTTGTGGCCAACAAACAAGCAGAAGAATAGCCAGGTAGCCAAGAACCAGGGGAAAGCAGCCAAAGCATGAGAGGGAGAGATACACCGGGAAAGGGGGGGGGGGGAAACAGCTAAATCTAAGAGGAAGGAAAGGCGAACCACGGGGTGGGGGGGGGGGGGGGGGGGGGGGGGGGAAAGAGGGAAGAGACAGGGAACAATAGAGGAGAGCCAGGAAGGTGGTGTGGTGGTTGGGGGGAACGTTGACAAACTTGGCATCCACAGGAACAGAGAAAAAAGGAGAATACAGGCAGAAGACGGGAGTGCCGGCTGAAACGACAGCGAAATCCGTCCGGGAGAAGCGAGAGGCAACACCGGCACCAGACCCATTCAAGTATTGCACTCCGTAATTCTCTCTCCGGCACCCAAATATATATCTACACCCCCCCCCCCCCCCCCCCCAAACAAACAGATGCCTACTTAGGTGTGTAAATAATTTTGCCAAGTGTACAGAGTTGCTGCTGTTGAGAGGGTGCATAATACCCTACCAGTTACTTCATTTGATTTTGTATTTCTCTCGTGTTGTTACTTTTTTTTTTCCCCTTTGTGATTTGTGTGTGTGCCCTTCCCTTATATATATATCTCATATCCAGTGTACATAACGGCAAATATACTTTGTTCAAAAACCCAATAAAAAACATTTATAAAAAAAAAAAAGAGAAGCACTGCGGCAATACTTTTCACCCCTTGGGTAGCAAACTGGGAGAGCTGGTCATCCATTAGTTATAGAAACTGTTTGATTTTAACTACCGATGACTTCTTCACCCTGCCAATTTACCACCCCCATTATATTAGCTGGAATTAAGCCTCCTTCCCCCAGATTCGCACAAATCGTCTAAGTGCTTTCACCGTCTTATTGGAAGTTAACCATAACTATGATTTCACGCCTGTTCCATTGCAAATGGCACTGTGTTTTAAACTGCCGACAAGAACCTCATTCTTTCATACGATCATCAATTGTTCATTCAATTTTTAAAGATTGGAAGTCAGTTTTTAAAATATTACATCCATAGTTCTGCATGCAATTCTTTTTTAAAAAATAAATTTAGCGTACCCATTTCATTTTTCCAATTTAAGGGGCAATTTAGCGTGTCCAATCCACCTACCCAGCACATCTTTGGGTTGTGGGGGCGAAACCCACGCAATCACGGGGAGAATGTGCAAAATCCACACGGACAGTGACCCAGAGCAGGGATTGAACCTGGGACCTCGGCGCCGTGAGACTGCAGTGCTAACCACTGCGCCACCGTGCTGCCTGTGCATGCAATTCTAAGCACATGAATTTACGAAGGACCTTACGATCTACAAGCTCAAAAACGTATACTCAGTAAAAGAGTTAATATTCAGACACCTTCACCAATTTTCATTGACATACTGCTTTTCAAAAAATTAAATCAGAAAATGCAACAAATCTTTGGGTTATGGGGGTGAGACCCATGCAGACACGGGGAGAATGTGCAAACTCCTCACGGACAGAGTCCCAGGGCCGGGATTCGAACCTGGGTCCTCAGCGCCGTAGGCAGCACTGTGCCGCCATGCTGCCCTCTTTACCGCATATATTAATGACTTGGACGAGGGAAATGACTGCACTTATGCCAAGTTTGTGGATTACACAAAAATAGGTGGGAAGGCAAGTGGAGAGGATAACAAAAAGGGCAGAATTTCTGATATGTTGTCCGAGTGTCAGGTTCTGGCTGAAAACCGGTGTGTAGCTCTCCAGATTTTGAGCCACTGTGGGTGGAGAAACAAAACAGTGGCCGCGGTTTTTGCGGTCACTGTGGTGGGGCCTGATAGAGCTGACAAGGCAGACTCCACATAGATCGAGACGCCATCTTTAAACGGCACCCCGATCAGCACAGAAAGAAACCCCGTCCGATATTGCTGCCCTCACCAAGCATCAACATGGAGATCTAACCCCCCCCCCCCAAACAAACAGCCAATGGGACGCCACAGAGGGTCAACCCCTTGCACTGTCTCCTGGCACAGGTTGGCATTGCCAGGTTGGCACCAGCAGGCATAATCTCAGAGTAAGGGCTTGCCCATTTAAGGCAGGTACCAGCAGGCATAATCTCCAAGTAAGGGCTTGCCCATTTAAGGCAGGGATGAGGAAGAATCTCTTCTCTCAAGAGGGTAACAAAGTTGTGGAATTCTTTACCACAGAGGGCTGTAGAGGCTGGGTCGCTAAGTGTATCCAAGGTTGAGATAGCCAGATTTATAATCAGTGAGGGAATCAGGGGTTATGGGGATGAGGTGGGAAATGGAGTGAGGATGATCACATCAGATCAATCATGATCTCATTGAATAGAAGAACAGACTCAAAATGGCTGAATGGCCTACTTCTTCTCCCATGTCTTATGGTCTTGCGTATAATGACTTAATTTATCTTTTATTAAATTCATTTTGAAATTCAGAAATAATAAGGTACAGAGCTTTGGATTTTGCGAACAAGATTGAAGTACCATTGCATAATAGGTTTGCATAATATTTTGAAGGCAGCACGGTAGCGCAGTGGTTAGCAATGTGGCTTCACTGCGCCAGGGTCCCAAGTTCGATTCACGACTTGGCTCGCTGTCTGTGCGGAGTCTGCACGTTCTCCATGTGGCTGCGCCGGTTTCCTCCCACAGTCCCAAAAGATGTACTGTTAGGTAATTTGGACATTCTGAATTCTCCCTCTGCGTACCCGAAGAGGCGCCGGAATGTGGCGACAAGGGGCTTTACACAGTAACTTCATTGCAGTGTTAATGTAAGCCTACTTGTGACAATAAAGATTATTATAAATGATAAACAATATTCAGGAATTGCCGTAGGACGCTGAATTGATACAAAAGAAACACTCATCACATACCTCCATTTGTCCTTTTTCTGAACTGGTTTGACAATAAGGTAGCTTCAGTGGTAGAATTGTTACAGTGGGGCGTGGAAGTGTAGGTGGAAACCTGGATCCTTTACATGGAATACATCTGTTAACGATAAAATGTCACTTTAGTTCTCATGGTGCAAGAAACATTAATCATTCCTGTCAGTCTTGCATCATAATTATCATTCCCATAAGCTGAACAAGATTTTCTTTTAATGCATTGCTAACCAGCACTATTTAAATATTAGGAAATGTTGTCATGCAAGTGCACAGGCCCACCAATTAAGTGCACAACAGCAACCAAATAATTTGAAAACATCCCATGCAAATTATACAAAGGCTTACTCGTGTGAGGTCATGTATTTTAAATGGCTCAGGTGCTTTTAGACATTGAAGCCATTCCATAATGGATTCCTCATTTAGGTTTGTTCTCACTGGAACGAAGGAGGTTGAGGGGCGACCTGATAGAGGTATACAAAATTATGAGGGGCATAGACAGAGTGGATAGTCAGAGGCTTTTCCCCAGGGTAGAGGGGTCAATTACTAGGGGGCATAGGTTTAAGGTGAGAGGGGCAAGGTTTAGAGTAGATGTACGAGGCAAGTTTTTTTACGCAGAGGGTAGTGGGTGCCTGGAACTCACTACCGGAGGAGGTAGTGGAAGCAGGGACGATAGGGACATTTAAGGGGCATCTTGACAAATATATGAATAGGATGGGAATAGAAGGATACGGACCCAGGAAGTGTAGAAGATTGTAGTTTAGTCGGGCAGTATGGTCGGCACGGGCTTGGAGGGCCGAAGGGCCTGTTCCTGTGCTGTACATTTCTTTGTTCTTTGTTTGGAAGAGGGAAGGGGGCGAGAGGATCAGGAATCGGTTCGTGGGGCTGGAGGAATTGAAATAGAAATACCAGCTCCCGAAGGGGGAGCGAATTTAGGTCTATGCTGGTGTGGGGCTTTGGTCACAAAGAGTTCCCTTCATTTCCTCAGCTGCCGAGTCATATGTTGATGGGTAGATTGTTGCCATGCGATGAGCTAGGGGAAGGGAAGATCTCTGATATATATGGGAGGTTGCAGGAGACAAAAAAGACCCCGTTAGCAGCGATAAAGGGGAAGTATGAGGAGCTGGGAATGGCATTAAGGAGGGAAGGGCCTGGAGTGAAACACTGTATTGGGTGAACTATACCTCCTCTTGTGCCAGATTCAATTTAAAGTTGTTCACAGGGCTCATGTGACTGGAGTGCATGTGGGTGGATTCTTCCCTGACGTGGACAATAGTTGTGGGAGATGCTCAAGGGGGCCAGCGAATCACATGCATATGTTTTTGTCCTGCTCAAAACTGGTTGGGTTCGAGACTTTGTCGACGATCGTGGGGGCGAGATTGGAGCCTCGCCCTTTGGTGGCAATTTTTGGTGTATTGGAGTTGCCGGAACTGCTGGACTGATTTCCCAGCAGCAAATCCTACTTGGATCGAGGTTGATGGTGCCACCTAGGGCTTTGGTGTGGTTGAGGGATGTGGCAGAGTCTCTGTAAATGGAAACAATTCGGCATGCCCTTAGGGGGTCAGAGGAGGTGTTCAATTCGAAGTGGAGTCTGTTCATCTCGATTTGTCGCCAGCAATTAAATTAAGGGGGGGGGGGGGGGAGGAAGAGATTGGGGGTAAAATGAATCAGTTTACAAAGACATAAAAGTGACAAACTGTCTGTATTATGGTTGTGTGTGTTTTAGATGATTGTGGAAACTTTGTATTGTTTGGAATAAAATATAATTTAAAAAAAAAGGAAAAACTGCACCCCAGTTTTTTTCCTAATGGTGAACATTGTCAGAAATACCACACTGCCTGTGCAAAGGTGCAATGAGCGCATTAGTTATCATTCTAAGTAGAATTACTAGAGTGACATATAAACACATTTGGGCACTGTACATTCAAGTACCCCAATAGTCTCTCATCAACACTAATGTTGCCATATTAATGCACCCTAGTATACAAATTATTCACAGATCCAGTGGAAAAGTGAAATAAGTTTAAAGAACGTATGAATCCAGCTTCTTTGCACTTTTGTACTGAAATGAAGCAATTTCTAAGATTCATGATGCAAAGTAATACAGGGTACAATTAAGTTGTATTTGGAACATGGTTCAAAATAGTGAAAACTTGTAGTAACGTTTTGTGGCCATCTTCTCATTTTGAGAGATTAGTAAAAATGCACACCATACATCTAACTGGCATACTTCCTTTACCTGAGTTGCTGAGGGTTTTCATGGATACCAACCACCCAGTAATAATCAGAATTGCCCTTGCAATGGTCCCTGGTGTTAGAAATAGGAATCCAAGTGTTCCCTAGAGATCTGTTCAGCATTCGCACTATCCCATCCGAATCTGCAAATGCTGGGGTACCTACCAAAAAAGAGGATTAAACATTAGACAAAGTTCCAATTGTTATGCATATTTAGTGTAACATTGTTTTGGGATTGTTAATGGTTTCAAGACAAGTTACAAATGCTATTTCGAAAAGACATTCACTATAATACAAAGGCAATCAAGTTGAATAATCAAGTTAGATGTCCTGGGTGAGATGTTTAAACTTCAAGTTCAGCCCTTCTGTCAAAACATCTATTACACTTCTAAGAAAAATATAGCCATACTTGCTATACAAGGGGCCAATACAGCAATAGAACAGGCCTTTTACCAATGTTCAGAAATCAAAGGTTATAAGTATATGTCTTTTTAAAGAAACAAACAAAAATGATTTAACTGCCAACAGGATTTAAAAAAAAAAAATGAAATTAAAAGAAAAAATACTGTAAATGCACCACAGGCTGATATACATCCAAGAAAGATCGTCTTGGACTTCAAGAATAACCCTTCAGCGGTTTAAATGAAGAATCTCATTCAATAATATCTTTCTTTTGCCATTAAATACCGATTAATCTGTGTGGACATTGTGTTTTCTCAGTTCCTTTCACTTTCCATTAATTTAACGTATTAACGTTGATCAATACATTGTGAACATATCTGGACACATATTTGCGTACACGCACAGAGTGTAACATCACGTTTCCAGGTTAATAATTATATTTTCCCTTCTTCACAGTTGGCATGCTAGGTCCTACAGTAATTGGAAATTTATGGGTAGATATTAAAATAACCTTCAGCAGAGAAGCCTTGCCACATCAGGTAAGACCTCTTGTTGAGAGGAAGGGGTGCCCCTTGCACAATCTGACGGTTTCTTCTTCCTAATTCCATTAGTTGCACGCCCAGACATTGATCTCCATCAAACCCAGTGCCTGCAGAGAGAAAGCAAACTTCATCTCAGATAGCCAATGACAAGAGGCCCTTTTTATTACTCCCCTAAAAACAAAACAAATGACTTTACACCGAAACTCAGGCTGGGATGTAGTTAGCTCTTGAATCCACTTTCCATGCTGGAGAATTACAGGATAATAACAGAGCAGTTACACAGACAGCATAGCTGCTGGAATGGGTGCAAGTCAATAACCTCCAACAGTCAACAACTTCTGGATCGTTAACTTATTCTCCTGACAAAGACACAAAGGTTAAAACTTCTGTGGTAATACCAGGTATTGCAATACCTGAGAGGTGGATGCCCATTGGCTAGACCTTGGAGTCTACCATTGGCTAACGCACATAGCTCCGCCCTGAGAGGCGGGGTATAAGAACCCATGCCGTCCCAGCAGCCGTCACTTTCTGTATCGAAGCTGCTGGGTACAGTTCTAGCTGATTAAAGCCGATTAGTATGACTCTCCTTGTCTCACGAGTAATTGATTGTGCATCAACCTCCTTCAGCACAATTTCACCGCTTCAAAAGTTGGCTAGTTCGACAAAAGTATTTAATTGGTTGTGAAGCACTTAGAGACTCTTAGTGGTTGTTAAAAACGCTATATAAACCCATGACTATCGTCTTGGGTCACGTAGAACAATGGATCACAAAACTGCAAAGGTTTTATAAGTCCACTAGGTGGCAGTTTTCATTTACATGGAGGGAACAGAATTACATCCTTGTTCATCCAACAATTTATATTTACAGTATATTGTACTTTTAATGCAATAAAATGCCCCACCGGTGCTTTATAGAAGGTGAGCACAAGCCCAGAGGTGATCCGAGAGGAGGGATTGAAAAGGCAGAGGATTTTAGGCAGGGAGTCTGCCTGGGCCGTTGAGAACAGAGCCACTGATGGAAGGGCAAAGGGGAAGGAGATTTGTCAACCTGAAGGAGGAGGTTACAGGTTTTTTTAAAAATGTATTCTTTCATGGAATGTGGGCAGGGCGGGCAAGGCCAGCATCTGCTGCTGATCACTAATCACACTTGGACTGGGTGGGTTGCTGGGTCATTTCAGAGGTCAGTTAAGAGTCAACCACATTGCTGTGGATCTGGAGGCACACGTCGGCCAGACGGAGTCGGATGGCAGATTTTGTTCCCTGAAGGACATTAGTGAACCAGATGTTTTTTTTCCGACAGCTGGTCGTAGCTTCACGGTCACCATTACTGAGACTAGCTTTCTATTCCAGATTAATTGAATCTAAATTCTGCAGCTGCCCTGCTGGGGTTTGAACCCATATTCCCAGAGCATTCATTAGCCTGGGCCTCTGGATTACGAATGCAGTGGCATTACAACTTTGTCACCATCTTCCACCCACTCACCTCCAAAAGGAGGAGGGAAGAAGCTATTGCGGGATTAAAAGACTAGGATTATAAATTTTAAATCGGAGGACCAGGAGCCAATGGAACAAGGTGTGGCACACAAAATATTGAAGTTACTAAAGGGTGAAAGATAGGAGGCTAAAACAGGAAAGCATTGGAATAGTCAAATCTGGAGGTGACAAGACATCGATGAGGGTTTAAGCAATGGATGGGCTGAGGTAAAGGTGGAGACATAGAGAAACAAAATCAACAGTGAGGTTATGGATGTTATGTTGGGGGCTGAAGACAATAGTCATTGGCTTTTCCAATGAAATATGCACTGTCACGTTAGAGAATATGGTGGTGGGGGAGGAGTATTGTCACTGGACAAATAAATCAGAGATCCAGAGTAATGCTCTGGGGACCCAGGTTCAACACTGACACTGCAGATGGTGAAATTAGAATCCAATAAAAATCAGGAGTCTAATGATGACCACAAAACCATTGTCGATTGTCATAAAAACCCACCTGGTTCACGAATGTCGTTTAGGGAAGGAAATCTGCCGTCCTTGCCTGGTCTAGCCTACATGTGACTCCAGGTCCACAGCAATGCGGTTGATTCTGAACTGCCCCCTCAAGGGCAATTAGGGATGGGCAATAAATGCAGGCACAGCCCCCGACGTCCACGTCCCACAAACAAATAAAGAAAAAAAAAAAGTAGTGGCTCTAATTGGGACATTTTCAGCAATTTGGTAGGGTGGAAACGCAACTAGAGGGACTCAAATGGGAGGTGTGGGAGCAATGAGCCAGAATTTGCATGCCAACAACACATTCAGGGACTCGAGAAGAAAGGGAGGCTGGATATGGAGTGTTAGTTGACAATGGAAAAGCGGTGCTCATTTCAGCTAAATATTTCACATTATGCTTAAAAGGGACTACACACTGCCATTTTAATGGGCTGCCCAATTAAAATGACCCAGATGTTTTGAATTCAAAGGAAACTTGGAATTATTAAAAAATACATGAAAAAAATTGGGAGTGTGCTCTTAAGGTTTTTAAAATAGTGAACATACATGCCATACACATGGGTTCTTGCTGGTCTGCTTTTGGAGTAAAGAATGCGGTTTTAAATCTGCCATTTAACATTTAAGAAATATAAATTAAAATAAATAGCAAAGTCCTGTCTTTTACAACAGAAGTAACATTTTCCCATTTACTTCTGAAGAGAGCAGCTATTAGTGAATGTTTCCAATGAATTTTCATCAGGCACAAAGCAAATATTTGTATTTGAGCCACGAGCCTGTCGCTGCTCTTTTCAGTCCACCACCCAGGTTTTGATTTAGCAAAGACATACAAAAGAAACATAATTAGAAAGAAATGTAATGTTTGCTTCAGAATATTAGTGTTTGCAATAATGACGAATGGGACAAGAGCCCGAGGTTGCAACGTACCAACATCAAAACCGTTGGCTGATACACTGCCCCTGGTGCAGAACGTTCCAGCTATTAACAACTTCCTACCACGTTCAAATACCTCAAAACAGCAATTGGCAATGGATTGAATGTAACACCAGTAATTCGAGCAATGATTTGGAGGCATCACTTAAAATTAATGTGAAAACAACTTTGCGGATATAAAAAAGGACAAAAACGGAGAACAGGGCTTAGCTAGTTCAAACAAGCATTCAGGAAAGCAGTGAGAAATAGGCAGCGAGGAACTGTCATGCAAAACATTAATAATTGGCTAGTATTGTTGTTGTTGGTCCTACAATATAACGGCGACTACACTTCAAAAGGTATGTCTCCAGTTGTAAAAAGCTTGATATGTCTGTGGACATGAAAAGCTTTGTATAAACGGCAAATCATTTTTATCATTAGTAAACATTCGGGACTTTGGTTCACGTCTTCTTTACAGAAAGAGCCGTAAATCTCCCGAGGCCCTAACCAGCGTGGCATTCAAGATTTGGTGCAAGGGAATCCCCTTGCCTTGATTTAAAACAGAGGGATTTGGACATTTTTGGTCTACTGATTTTTTTTTTTAAGCACACAAGGGTAATATTGGCAGGTCAGCCATCAAACCAACTCGTTCAAGACATCTTTAGGTACGGTAAAAATATTTCCAAGCTACAGTGCAGTTAAAGTAGAGCATGGATGTGAACAAGTGGACCTGCAAGGCCAATCTCTTCCGCCAAACTGGAGAGATGCGGCAAATCACTGATCCACTCATGTCTTAGAGAAACAGAATGAAAGGGGATCCACTGGAAAAACTTCTGATGTTATCACTTCACTTACTCTTTAACCGAGTATTGCTGGAAACTTGACTCGTGGAGAAAACAGCTTCTTTTATTCCCAACTACTAAATCTTGATTATTCAAAGATCGTCAGAGGCATCAAGACTAATTGACCATCTGTGAGCATACTGAAGAACTTACTTAAAAGCAGAGTTAAATACTTATGTCCTGCCCCGCACATGAGCATGAGAGGCAGCATATGTATGCCAGATTGCTTACTGGTCTCTGCCATTCAATAAGATCGGAGCTGCTCTGATCTTGGCTTCTATTATTATTATTATTCCACTTTCCTACCTATTTCCTGAGCTCTGACCTCATCTAGATCAGAAATCCTGTCCAACTCATCCCAGAATATATTCACTGACCAAGTCGCCATCTGAGGTACAGAATTCCAAAGAATCAGAACCCTCTGAGAAAATAAATTCCTCCTCATCTTGATCTTAAATGGGAGATCTCTTATTCTGAAACTGTGCGCCTAGTTGTAGATTTCCAAACAAGGGGAAACATCCTCTCAGCACCTATCCTGTCAAGCCCCCTCAGAATCACACATGTTTCAATAAGGTCACCTCCAATTCGTCTGAACTCCAACAGGTATAGGCTCACCCTGCTCAGCTTTTCCTCATCAGAGAACCCCTCACCCCAGGAAACAGCTCAGCGAATCTTCTCTGAAATGCCTCCAATGCAAGTATATCCCTCATTAAATAAGGAGGCCAAAACTGTATGCAGTACTCTGGGTGTGGTTCACAGATGCCCTGTACAGTGGCAGCAACTTTTAATGCAACACTGGTAAGGGCCTCGAGGTTTTTGGCTTTTTCGATGAAGGTGATATGAAACAAAGTCCCGAGTGTTTACGAAGAAAAAAGACTTGCATTTGAACATTGCTTTTCACAACTACCAGGCATCTCAAAGCACGTCACAATTTTTATTTTTTGTAAATTTAAAGTACCCAATTCTTTTTTTCAAATTAAGGGGCAATTTAGCGTGGCCAATCCACCGAGACTGCACATATTTTTGGATTGCGGGGGTGAGACCCACGCACACACGGGGAGAATGTTCAAACTCCACACGGCCAGTGATCCGGGGCTGGGATCAACCCCAGGTCCTCGGTGCCATGAGGCAGCAGAGCTAACCACTGCGCCACCTCCAGCACTTTACAATAAATGACGTACCCTTTTAAAGTGTAAACACTGCTGTATTGTCAGAACAATGACAATACAAGTCAATCATTGATTCCCTACTTTTATATTCCACAGTTTTTGCAATAAAAGCCAACATTCCATTTACCTTCTTAGTTACAAGAGTACCTACCTGTGAATTTGTGTTACATGTCTAAGGACACCCAGATCCCTTTTTACTACAGAATTCTGTAGTCTCTCTCCATTTGAGTAAAATTTTGCTTTTCTATTCTTCCTACCATAGTGGATAATCTCTTTATTTCCCCACATTATAGTCCACCTGCCAATTTCTAGCCCACTCACTTACCCCATCCATCTGCCTGGATGGCACAACTTGCTTTCCCACCTATCTTTGTATATAAGCAAATTTAGCTGCAATAAACTCATCGCTTCATCCAAGTAATTAATGAGTAGATTATAAGTGATCGACGCTGCACCAATTTCTGTGGCACTCCATTAGTTAGTTTTGTCATGGGAATGTCACTTTAAGAAATGTTTGTCTTCTCAAGTGGCCGCAGTGATGTCATTGTGTGGGTGGTGCTGGGCTCTGGCTCTGCTTTTTACTTTCGTTTTGAGCTGGAAGCTGTTTGTGGCTCTGTGTTTTAGTTTCGTTTTCAGTTGGAGAGCTGCATTCAAACCAAGGTGGTGTATTTTGGTCTCTCTCTCTCTCTGCCTGCTAAAGAATGTCTCCAGATCACTTGATGATTTCAAAGTAATACCTGTTTCTGTAAGGAATGCAGAATGCAACTGTCTTTGTTAAAAAGGGGCTTTGACTTATGGATGTTGTTAGGAAAGTTACTAAGAGTACCTATAGAGTGCTGTATCTTTGGAGAGGGGGGTATCAGTGTTGGTAGTTGATAAGATGTTTACTGTGTGTTTATAAAAATGTCAACTGGATTCATAGAATAATTTAAAAAAAAAAAAATACTTTAGATCTCTGTTGCATCGCACCTGTTAAGTGGGCCCTTGTGCTCCCATAACCAAAATCTATTAAAGGTTGTGGGTCAGGTGAACTCCATTATATACTTTGGTGTTCTCTAAACCCTGGCCCAAAATAAATTGGGGGTTTGTGGGGTAAAAGTCTATCTTTCGTGATTGGGTTGGCTTAGTGAACTTAAAAACAGTGCGAGGTGAGCATATTTGTGTTTGCTTTTCAGGTGTGGTACTCTAGTTTAAGTAGGGAGTGCGTTGTGGACAATGGCTCTTTCAGAGGCTAGGAAGTTTTTGGGGGGTGGAAAAGGTCACATGCAGTACCTTATGAAGAGGCTAAAAAAAGGCTTTTAGATTTGGCGAAAACATGGCAGTTAACGTTACCCGACAGTTTGCCAACCTGAAAATTACCCATTTGTCCCTAACCTCCTTTTCCTGTTAGTTAACCAATCCTTCAATCATGCTATTAGATTATCCTCAACACATCTTTATGTAGTAACCTTTTTATGTGGGATCTTACCAAATACACCATATCTACTGGTTTCCGTTGATCCATCCTGCTTGTTACATCCTCAGGGAACTCTAATAACCTTTTCAGACAAGATTTCCCTTTAGGGAAACAATTTTGTCTCTGCTTGACTGGTGATGTTGCAAGAACTTACCAAGCAGAATTCCTGCCAACTGGATGAAGGGGCGAGTATATTGTAGCTAAATTTGCTACCATGCTTTTTGTTTGCAAAAAGAACATTTCTCAGGACGCAACAGGGTTCTGGCCTTTTAAATTACTGCATCTCTGTTGATTACAAGATAATTATAGATTAAAAAACCCATTTCCTGAAATTAGTCTAAAATTTTATTAGTTTGAATCACTCTCCCCCTTTCCTGGTCACACTGGTCAGTTTTAAGTAATTTAAGTCATTTGTGGAAATTTCTCTTCCACACCATTACAGAGCTATTATGTTTAAATAAATTGACAGCACAGGCACCTGGCAATAAAGGAAAAGAGGGTGGTGGAGGTCACACAGATCACTCCTACCCACTCTGACTTACGAAGAGTGCTGCAAAGGCACTTATCTCATCAATACAGCCCTTCAGGCCACCCTTCAGCTGCCAGGTTTTCCCCGAGGCCCAGGTTGGTTGCAGAATTAAAAATAAATTGTACAGGGCAGCACAGTGGAGAGCAGCACAATGGTTAGCTCAGTTGCTTCACAGCTCCAGGGTCCCAGGTTCGATTCCCGGCTTGGGTCACTGTCTGTGCGGAGTCTGCACGTTCTCCCCGTGTCTGCGTGGGTTTCCTCCGGGTGCTCCAGTTTCCTCCCACAGTCCAAAGACGTGCAGGTTAGGTGGATTGGCCATGCTAAATTGCCCTTAGTGTCCAAAAGAAAAGGTTAGGTGAGGTTGCTGGATTATGGTATAGGTTAGAGCTGTGACCTAGGTAGGATGCTCTTTCCAAGGGCCAGTGCAGACTCGATGGACGAATGGTCTCCTGCACTGCAAATTCTATGATTCTATGATATAATTTGATCATCAAAACCACTGTTTTCACAACAATAGTTTAAACATTCTTTGTTGACTGTTGCTTGGTATTGGTAGGATTTGTAAAGCGCTAAGTGCACTAAAACCCCTTGGCCTGACTGCAGAAATCAACAAAGGCTTGAATAAACATGGTGCAGTGGTGCATCTCAGACACTGTAATGATACAACAGGAGGCCTGGTAGAGTTAAGGTGCATGCCTTTGTTCAACGGCCTTGCCCCAAAAGAGTTGGGAATGTTAACATTCAAGATTATATAAGTGGATGAAGGAAAAGTGCTTGAAGGGACTTGGCAACAGGTGGACAGCAATGATAGGAAATATTTGCTCACCCGGAGGGTTAATGCTAGCCCGGAATGGTTGAACTAGATGGTCTGGTCCCATTTTGTAACTTTGATGCATTTTTATGGAGTGGCTCACTATAATACCCTAAAATGACACCAGATTGATGGCAGCTGGTTTGGAGTGGATGAGAACTGGAATCATAAAACCTCCTTTAACTCCTCACAAATTGGAATTCAAAGTATAGATGATTGAAACTGAAATATAGATATTTGAAACTGTAATAAGACAAAGGCATCTTGCTGTTTTATTCTGCATTCCACTGTACTCTGCCAGACTTAAAACTGTTTGCTGGCAATACGGTTCAGAACACAAAAAGTGTGATGATTCAGAAAGGCTTTTGAATGAATTACCTCGGTGATAAGAAATCAATAGCTGTTCTCCGTGTCCTGTCATAGAGACTACAGGCCCCATTAGACTGAAGAGCTCCTTTTGTACACCACCAATGCTGAAGATGCGAACAATCTGAGCATTTGTCGAAACAGCAGCCCAGCCCTGACCAAGGCAAATGGCTTCAATGCATTCATCATTTGGCATATCCACCATCCATTCTTTGTTTGTGTCCCTGGAGTTGAAGTGAATACACTGGAGTGTGCTGATTGACAAATAGAAAAGCAAAGTGTCTGAATATACACAATAACTTCCTTTTTGAAGAGTACATTATTGATAGTTTCTTGTGTGTTGGGCTTGAAACATGACAAAAGGATTTGGCTTGGATGATCTGGACGGATCAGAATGAACAAAAACGTTTGGGTTCCCCCAATAGTTCAGCAGGTTAAGACAGTGAATGGTTGAACCATGTAAGCCACAACTCCTGGTTCAGTCCCTGGACTCTGCCACGTTTACTGATCTTCCACTGCACAGAAGGAGTTTGTCAGCTTAGTTTAGTTGTGAGCATTTTCCTCCTTTTTGTTTTCAAGATCCACTTTGATTTTGAGAAATAAAATACTGACAGGTACAGAGGAAATTGTTTTCACCATAGGAGCTCTCCTGGTGAACTGACTAACATGTCTCTCTCCACCAACACCACCAAATGATCTGCTCAATCGTTCATTTTACATATATTGGGCCTTGTAATGTGCAAATTCCTGCCCTGTCTGCCTGTATCACAGCAGGTCAAATAAATTATTTTGCATATCCAGAGATACCATATAAATGAAAATTCCTAATATAAAAACAGGCCCGGGTTCCCCTCGCTATAACGAAGGGATAACCGCCCAGGGTTTCAGCTCAGAATCACCATCCAACAAGCCCCATTGCCAAGAAACATCAGTAGACACTTTGTCAGGACAAGATCGAGTTCATCCAAGATACCGGTTATTGTTGAATAGCCTGCTTACACTTTCCATCTTGGTTCACACGTGAATTAAAGATCATGGAATTTGGGGTAACGTATTGGCATGGATTGAGAATTTGTTGACAGACAGAAAACAGAATGGGAATAAATGGGTCTTTTTCCGAGCGGCAGACAGTGTCTAGTGGGGTACCACAGGGATCAGTGCTTGGGCCACAGCTGTTCCCGATACAAGTAAATAAATGGCCCGGATGAGGGACCCAAATGCGGCATTTATAAGTCTGCTGACGACGCAAAACTGGCTGAATTGTGAGGAGGATGCCAGGAGGCTTCAAGGCGATTTAGACAAGTTGAGTGAGTGGGCAAAATATGCCGATGCAGTACAACATGGCTAAATGTCAAGTTATACACTTTGGTGTGAAAACAGAACATTATTTAAATACAGTAAGAAGTCTTACAACACCAGGTTAAAGTCCAACAGGTTTGTTTCAATGTCACTAGCTTTCGGAGCGCTGCTCCTTCCTCAGGTGAATGCAGAGGTATGTTCCAGAAACATATATATAGACAGATTCAAAGATGCCAGACAATGCTTGGAATACAAGCATTAGCAGGTGATTAAATCTTTACAGATCCAGAGATGGGGTAACCCCAGGTTAAAGAGGTGTGAATTGTGTCAAGCCAGGACAGTTGGTAGGATTTCGCAGGCCAGATGGTGGGGGATGAATGTAATGCGACATGAATCCCAGGTCCCGGTTGAGGCCGCACTCATGTGTGCGGAACTTGGCTATAAGTTTCTGCTCGGGGATTCTGCGTTGTTGCGCGTCCTGAAGGCCGCCTTGGAGAACGCTTACCCGGAGATCAGAGGCTGAATGCCCTTGACTGCTGAAGTGTTCCCCGACTGGAAGGGAACATTCCTGCCTGGTGATTGTCGCGCGATGTCCGTTCATTCGTTGTCGCAGCGTCTGCATGGTCTCGCCAATGTATCACGCTTCGGGTCATCCTTTCCTGCAGCGTATGAGGTAGACAAAGTTGGCCGAGTCGCACGAGTATGTACCGCGTACCTGGTGGGTGGTGTTTTCATGTGTAATGGTCACTGTTCTGAAAGCTGGGTAGTTTGCTGCAAACAATGGTTTGTTTGAGGTTGCGCGGCTGTTTGAAGGCAAGTAGTGGGGATGACCTTCAGAACAGTGACCACGACACCACACAACCATGCCATGGCAATCTCTGCAAGACGTGCCAGATCATCGACATGGATACCACCATTACATGTGAGAACACTACCCACCAGGTACGCGGTACATACTTTTGCGACTCGGCCAATGTTGTCTGCCTCATACGCTGCAGGAAAGGATGTCCCGAAGCATGGTACATTGGCGAGACCATGCAGACGCTGCGACAACGAATGAACGGACATCGCGCGACAATCACCAGGCAGGAATGTTCCCTTCCAGTCGGGGAACACTTTAGCAGTCAAGGGCATTCAGCCTCCGATTTCCGGGTAACCGTTCTCCAAGGGGGCCTTCAGGACGCACGACAACGCAGAATCGCCAAGCAGAAACTTATAGCTAAGTTCCGCACACGAGTGCGGCCTCAACCGGGACCTGGGATTCATGTCGCATTACATTCATCCCCCACCATCTGGCCTGCGAAATCCTACCAACTGTCCTGGCTTGATACAATTCACACCTCTTTAACCTGGGGTTACCCCATCTCTGGATCTGTAAAGAATTAATCACCTGCTAATGCTCATATTCCAAGCATCGTCTGGCATCTTTGAATCTGTCTATATATATGTTTCTGGAACATACCTCTTCATTCACCTGAGGAAGGAGCAGCGCTCCGAAAGCTAGTGACATCGAAACAAACCTGTTGGACTTTAACCTTGGTTTTAAGACTTCTTACTGTGCTCACCCCAGTCCAACGCGCGGCATCTCCACATCATTATTTAAATAGTGATATTTTGGGAAGTGTAGAAAGGGATCTGGGTATCCTTGTACACTAGTCAATGAAAGCAGAGAGGTAGGTGCAGCAAGCAATTAGGAAGGCAAATAGTATGTTGGCCTTCATTGCAAGAAGATTTGGGTTCGCAAGTAGGGATGTCTTATTGCAGTTATACGGGGCTTTGGTGAGACCACACCTGGAATATTGTATGCAGGTTTGGCTTCTCTACCAAAGAAAGGATACACTTGCCATAGAGGGAGTGCAGCGGAGGTTCACCAGGCTGATACCAGGGTTAGCGGGACTGTCCTGAGGAAATATTGGTTTGACTGGGCCTGTATTCACTTGAGTTTAGAAGGACGAGAGATCATCTTATTGAAACATCTAAAATTCTTAACAAGGCTGGAGAGAATAGATGCAGGCAGGATGTTTTCCCTGGTTGGGGGAAATCTAGAAACAGCGGACACAGTCTCAGGATATGGGGTAGACCATTTAGGACTGAGATGAGGAAAGAGTGACCCTGTGGAATTCTCTACCACAGATGGCCAAGTCAACAAATGTATTCAAGAAAGAGATAGATTTTTAAAAGATTGTAATGGAATCAAGGGGTATGGGGAGAAAGCAGGAACATGGCCCTGAGAGAGAGGATCAGCCATGATTGTATTGAATGGTAGACCAGGCTCGAATAGCCTACTCCTGCTCAGAGTTTCTACGTTAAATATGGATACTCTAGTGAAATACAGACTGGTGGAAAAAAATGCAGTTATTTCCATTGGTTCCATCAGCATCAACACTTCCCCAATCTGCTGCAACAATGACCTTAAGTGTATCAGTCCAATCTGTATAGGTAACCTTTGGGGAGGTGGTGGCATAGCTGTATTGTCACTGGTCTAGAAATCCAGAGACCCAGCACAATGTTTGAATCCCACCATGGCAGAAGGTGAAACTCGAATTCAATAATAAAAACCTGGAACTAAAAGTCTAATAACGATCAGGGAACCATCGTCAATTGTTGTAAAAGCCCATCTGGTTCACTAATGGTTTTAGGGAAGGAAATCTGTCGTCCTTACCTGGCCTAACTGGGACTCCAGATCCATGGCAATGTGGTTGACTCTTAAATGCGCTCTGAAATGGCCTAGCAAGCCACTCAGTTCAAGGGCAATTAGAATGGGTAACAAATGTTGGCCCGGCCAGCGATGCCCACATCTCATGAATGAATTTTTAAAAACAGGAAAGGGTTGTTCAGATTCAGCCAGATATTTTGTGCCGAAAATGTCTGGCGTGTTCAGCAATTAATGGTCATTCTCCACCTCAACATGCAGAACGTGTTTAGGTTTACCAGTTCAGATAGATCATCCAGGACCCAGTAACACTCTGCAAATTTCAGTAATAGCCAAGTCCTCAACAGTAATTTATTCTATGTCTAACATAAGCGCAAACATTATTCTGCCCTGTAAACTGTGCTCATGTTGCATACAAAAATAGTCATGACTTGTCTTTTCCTCGTATAGATGCGGACTGATGTGTTGTGTATTACCAGCCAAGTGGAAAGGACGGGTGGGTGGGTGGGATTAGCTGCACTGCTCTTTCAAAGAGGGTCGTGTGGCCCCCTTCAGTGCTGTCATCATTTCATGATTCTAATTTCCTCCAGCTGTATATGTCCAGATTGGTGTTCATGCAACAGAACTGGCAAACTTTTACACGCGGCCTGATCCTGTTCCCCAATTCGGTTATTTTGGGAAACAATCCATGGTGCCTCAAAAGGTCATGGAATTGGCACATATCAGACATGCTCCTTTTCAGCGTGTGCACCACGCAAAAGGAACTCACGGGCTAAAGTCAGCATATAGACTGCCTGCTGGATGGTATCAATAAAAAAAGATATGCTATTCGGCAAACACAAACGATAAATACTTCATCCACATTCATTGATGCAACACAACCTAAATTGCAAATATTTAAAAAGATCTCCCTCCCTTGCATTTTTACCTGGGCAGTTCATCAGTTTTTACACATGCTAGTAACACTGCTTCCTGAGATAAGTCAGCCATGGTGTGATTCAGAATATTACTCAAGTGTATTGCATGATGTACGGAGGTATCATGGAATTCTACATCTACAGCATTGTCTTGTTCATCACTGTAGCAGCGAATAATCCCAGTGGAATTCCACACCTAAAATATAAATCAGATAACATTTTTCAATAAGAAAGGAATATTCTGGCCTCAGAGCTAACAGGAACAGTGCTTAAAGTCAGCAACAGGATGAAAAAGACAGTGGCCATTATTCGGAGAAAATTAACTGATTTATAAGTGTAGGTTTTAAACAACCACAATATTACATTTTAACTGCGTCAGAGCTTGAAAGCTGATCTGCAATAATTTCTTAACACGTGGCACATTAGCTCTAAAATCTCAGTGTATTACCAAATATAATCTCTTTCACCTAAACCATGGACCCTAGATTTTATTGAAAGGAATTGTCTTACATTACAAAATATATCAATAACAATAATCTGTATTAGTGCCACAATAGGCTTACATTAACACTGCAATAAAGTTACTGTGAAAATCCCCTAGTCGCCACACTATGGCACCTGTTTGGGTGCACAGAGGGAGAATTCAGAATGTCCAATTCACCTAACAAGCACATTTTTCAGGACTTGTGGGAGGAAACCAGAGTACTCCAGAGGAAACCCACGCAGCCACGGGAAGAACGCGCAGACTCCACACAGACAAGTGACCTAAGCCTGGAATTGAACCCGGGTCCCTAGTGCTGTGAAGCTGTTCTACAGTGCCGCCTTGACATTTCCCACTATCTGCATTAAAGTTGCTGCCTCGTCGAATGTAAAAGTTAAGGTCACCCCAATAGCCATTTACCTATTGCATGACGTTATACTCCAGGAAGAGCATGGCATGGAGTTTTTTCTAAATTCTTGGATCAGCATTATTCCCTCAACCAATACAATCAAAAACAAGTTCCCCTTCCTCCATTTTATTGCTGCTTCTGGGATCCTGCTATCTGTAAAACAGCTGCCTCTATAATCACCACGCTTTGAAGTACTTCAATGAAACATTTGAGACAAGTGTCAGGCTTTTTTCTGCTTGAAATGATTACCCTTAGGAAATGTTAAAAAAACGTGGTATTTCATTCTTGTGTATTTAATCTCTAAGGCAGGAGTATGAAGAGATGAAAAGCAATGGTGCCTGAGCTTACCATGAACCGATGCAGGAGGTGAGAGGGGGTGGAACAAGGCTGAAAAGGCTTTTGCTGCGGTGTTGGCACTGGTCCAGAGTATGCTGCAATTACTGGTGCTGCTCGTGCACTACTAGCTTGGCCGTTGTCGTCATCATCATCATCCAATTTATCCAAATGGGTGGGAGATCCAATATCTGAAGCAAATTTATAAAAACTTCAAAAATCGCTATTTGAACATCATCTCACTCTACCGAACCCAGTTACAAAATGAAGGCAAATACTACTTTTTATTTCAAGGCTTCAAATGAACGATCACTTCCATCATCATCCACCAATGGCTGCCTTATTGGTGATGGAGGTGACAGATCCGTGCCTCTTGTGAACAAGTCACTGTCCTGTTCATCAAACAAATAGTCAAATGTTTTTGTATGCATTCAGATGAAGGATATCTGTGCTGGGATTGCAATATTTTATTTTTTGACATTTCACCAAGTACTCCCAAGGCAATAACCAATTGCCAATTTTATTCAACTATAAAAATGTTGCGTACACTTCAGATTCGTGCTACGAACACACACCCATCAAGAATTCAACTGCAATCACTGAACCACTTTAAACTTGCGTATTACAGCAATCGAAGATGAATTTCAAAACTAGGTTCATCAGCTGAAAGGTAAGAAATTGAACTCAATGTAAATAAGTGCTCCTCAAAGATTTTCTAGCAATTTTATATTATTATATACGGGATTCCTGGCCTTTATCAATAGGAACGTAGAGTACAAAAGCAATGAAGTTATGGTAAGCCTGTATAAATCACCGGTTTGGCCTCAACTGGAGTACGGTGTCCAGTTCTGGACACCAAACTTCAGGTGGGATGTGAAGGAATTAGAGAGGGTATAGAAAAGATTCAGAAGAATTGTTCCAGAAATGAGAAGCTTCAGTTATGTGGATAGATTCGAGGAGTGAGGGCTGTTGTCTGTAAAGGGAAGATGGAGATGTGATTTGACTGAAGTGTTCAAAATGAGGAGGCGCTGCACAAAGTCGATAGGGAGAAACTGTTCTCTCTGGCAGAATTGAGAACCAGAGGACGTTGATTTAAGACGACTGGCAAAAGAAGCAATGGCAACGAGTTTAAAAAACTGCAGTGTTTCTTCTTACTCATTAAAAGGAATTTTTGCTGAAAAGTAACATTTGATTTAAAAAAAATTAAATTGACCAAAGCTTCTTGAAACAGAATAAAGATGATCAATAATCACATTTGACAAAATAATGAAAATAATAATAGGCAAAACTGGCTGACAGATAAACACCTTGAACAACAGCAAGTACAAAAATCATTGCTTACTCCATACCGTGCGAGTTATCATCTTCAATGGCTCGATTGTGTCTAGAACGGTTGACTATGCCCATTACATCGTCATCTTCTCCATCATCATCATCCTCACCCATCAATGGGTGCCTTATTGACGATGGAGGTGACAGATTCATGCCTTTTGTTGACAAATCACCGTCCTCTTCATCAAACAAATCGTCCAATGTGGCAGCAGTTGAATGGGAAGCCAATTCCTAACGAAAAACATTTTAGAAAGCAGTTTCAGCAGAACTAATTTAGAGTCAAATGCAAATTTTGCATAACCTTTCAACAGGCAACTGAATTTATAAACATCAGTACAGTGCATATAATTTTGCTATAAACGGTGGAACAAACACACACAAACACACATTAAATAAATTAGACACTTTACCTAGGTTTCGTACTCACCTTGCTTCCAGCATTTGCCAAAACCCCTTCAAGGAGCCCCAGATTTCCTTCAGCGTCTGTGTAAGCTATATTTCCCTTTGAAGGGTGCCATGCCATTGCACAGATTCGATAGGCCTTCTCATGCTTGAAACTAAAAAAACACATACCCAAGTATTACAACACACACTTAACACTCACCAACCGGTTATACTACACAAAAGGTAGTTTTGTCTCTGAAATGACTAGTGTTCTGCGGAGAATTAAGGGGTTATAATCGAACAGCTGCAACTTCTTTGACGTAGTACACCACAACTTTACATCTTAAATACTTAAGTATATAGAGAAACATACCGGTCACTTCTCAAGTGCTGAGCTCTTCGACTACCAGAGTGTTTCAATGCCTTGTTGATTTTAATTTAACTCTGTTTTGGGAGCTGTGACACAATTCGTTGTAATGCCAAAGAATACCAGGACACAAGTTTACATTTTCAATTCCATATATGGCAAGTTTCTTTATCATCTAATGAATTATTTGGGGAAAGGTGGCAAATGTGAAAGGAAATGCTTTTCCAAAGGCAATGGGGGTGGGGTGCAAGCCACCAGGCCTGCATATCCTCTAGTCGCTAACTGAAAAGAATAGGTCAAAGGCCTCTTGCCCAAAGTTCATTCGCCCATTCTCTCATGTTTTTTTTTTTAAATTATGAAAGATCATACCTCTGCTTTGGGCAAAATATAACAATGACTTCCCAAAGTCCAAAGAAACCCAGCAGTGATTCATTAGTTCACATTCCATAAATTTAATATTTTCAAATCCAGAGTACAAACAAAATAATATTTATAAACTGATCATCCCTTTTCTTAGTATATATATCGGACAAATTATTTCTTAAAGTTTTACTGTTTCCTCTGTGTTTTGATTTTTCATTGCAAATAAGGGTGACTCATGAAGGAGAGTAAAAGTTTTGACTGTAGTTTATCCTGTACACAGCTCAGTGAATAATTGCATCATCACCACCTTCAGACTGCAATGAGTTTTACAAATAAATGCAATGAATACTATACCTTCCAACACATTTTCTGGTCTCTACATTCCATACCACCATGGATCCATCAATGCTCCCAGCAGCCACATAACCACCACAAGGAGACCATGTTGTAACAGATAATGGCTGAGGAAGAAAAAGGATAATATTCCCTAAGTTTAGCATTTCAAACAATACAATATCATCCATAGAACTTAGTGCAGAAGGAGGCCATTCAGCCCATCGAGTCTGCACCGGCCCTTGGAAAGAGCACCTCACCCAAGCCCATATCTCCACCCTATCCCAGTGATCCAGTAACCCCACCTGACTTTTTTTGGACACGAAGGACAATTTATCATGGCCAATCCACCTGACTTGCACATCTTTGAACTGTGGGAGGAAACCGGAGCACCCGGAGGAGACCCACGCGGAGACGGGGAGAACGTGCTGACTCCGCACAGCCAGTGACCCAAGCTGGGAGTCGAATCTGGGAATGTGGATCTGTGAAGCAACTGTGCTAATCATTGTGCTACCCATTTTGCCTTTGATTAGCATCTGAGCCACTTTCAAAACAAGCATGATTTCCAAAAACAGTTAGCAAGAATACTTACAGGGAAATGCACAAGGATTTAACGATTTTCTCAAAGTAAATTTTTCAAAACATTAGTTATATTCTATGCAGGACTATTTTATCAGATAGCTATTCTGTATGATTCCAGTTTCCTGAAATGCTACCCCTAATGCATATTCATGCACTCTGTTTTCCTTTTTATTAAATTTCAGCAAAGTTGTTCTCAATTGTGATGTAAAACTTACCATCAAAATGCTATCATCTGAAAGATTATCAGTATTTTCCCAGGTGTCCCTTTCAAAGAGTTTCACAACCTTTTCTACTGGAACAGCCAGAAACTATGTGCACGCACCAAAACAAAAAGACAGGATTAGACCAAGAAAAACTGCGATGGACTAAGAGCCCACACTTTACATTTTTAGAATACACACTCATTGCTATTTCTAAATTTTAGCTGAATAACATCCTTAAAATGGCTGAACTTACGTCTATGCATAATCCCCATAACAAAAGAAGCCACTTGTGACCTATGCCTCTGGCTTGTTGAACGAGTAAGTTAACATTGCTTCGCTGAGCCGAATGGCTCAGTCTGCTCTTTAACATTTGACTAAACAGCCATAGAAAAGGAGCTCTGCCCAGGTTGAACACCTGGCTCCACCTACATGGCTTCTGTTGGAAGTCCTGAACCATCGTCTACATGACTGATTCATCATTGTGAAGTCGACACCACTGGAAAAGTGAATTCTAGAACATTGGTTTTCAGGCTGCCAGCCTCTGTGAATAAATACCTCACTGGAACCTTGATTCTGGAACTCCACCTGAACCAATATTTAGTTCCTCTGGGATCTATGTACCGTAAAACCTTACTTTCTCTAAACCTCTCTTCACTGTCCGAGTGTGAAGGTGACGTTGTGAACCCGCCTTGCCATATTGAGTGTCCGCAAATAAGCTCACCCATTTGAGTTCGTTGTGAGGCTATTAATTGAAACTTGAATCACACAAAAACCGAGAGGTTGGGGAATTTGATATGAATAGCATTTACAATTGCCACTTGATTAGCTGCCCAATGCAGGAAGGATCTACTTTCCAGCAATTAAAGAGGACATTTTTCACTTTCCTTGAAGTGTAAACACAATACAACTGTAACTGTTTTTCATTATTGACACCTTGTAGATTTGCACAAAGTAGAATAATTTCTAGCTGAATATTATTCATCTCTTACCAGCTGGTTTAATGCAACAGTGGCCCGCGAGCAACTATACATCCTCAAGTTTGCCAATCTTGAGGAACAGAGGACAACAAAACTTAATTTAATTAAAATTAACTTGTTTAATTAACCAGGCATTTTCTATCAGCAAACCAAATGCCATACAAGAATAATTTTATTGCCGTTACAATTCACATCAGACATTTGACCTTCGGTCGGTTTTAACCCAGGCGGTACTGGGAATAAATCTCTAACACATAAAGCCAAACCTTTATTTAGTCCGCGCTGTAAAAAAAATGTATGGCCTTTCTGAAAGTAAAACCTTTTTAGGATGGTTGATTTCATATTTACCTTTCCAATCCTCGGTTGCCACTCAAGTCTACAGAGTGATGTAGCCCGGCTCACCTCATTGAATTTAGTTAGCAGTGGCCAACTTGCTACAAGTGTCTACAAAATAGAAAAAAGCGCTTCAACATAATAATTATCACACTTATTAAATGCATTGAATATATTTTGTAAAACAGATTAAAGAAATTCTGTAATACTGAAGATAATGGGACCTAAAGTCCATTCAGCTTCTCAATTTCAATTTAAGATAGTGATTTTCTTTTTTGCACAAACCACCTTTCAGTGCAATATTACAAAGACTGTGCTTGCTGCCAACACCGTGCACGCACAGTTATATGCTGATGGTAGAACAAGGTCAGCGGCCACCATGTTTATAGAGGAGAATGTGCAGCAGGACACATTTGCAGTCATCATTGTCCCTGGCAGCAAGAGGAGAGTTGTGAATTTCTACTGTGGACTGACCGGGTTTTCTTTTTGGGGGGGCAGGCCCATTAATGATGTGCAACAAAATGGGTATTGATGCACACAACTACATGACCTCAAGGGTAAAATGGGTCCAAATGGGTGGCACGGTAGCACAGTGGTTAGCACTGTTGCTTCACAGCACCAGAGTCCCAGGTTCGATTCCCAGCTTGGGTCACTGTCTGTGCGGAGTCTGCACGTTCTCCCTGTGTCTGCATGGGGTTCCTCCGGATGCTCCGGTTTCCTCCCACAAGATCTGAAAGACGTGCTGTTAGGTGGTAAATTGGACATTCTGAATTCTCGCCCAGTGTACCCAAACAGGCGCCGGAATGCGAAGACTAGGGGCTTTTCACAGTAACTTCATTGCCGTGTTAACATAATCCTATTTGTGACAATAAAGATTATTATTACAACCTACCTGATCGGCGATTTTCCAGACACATACTGACCCGTCACAACTAGAGGAAGCCTGTAAAAAGTAATATGATTGTCATGTACTGAACAATTTAAAATAAACTATTTTTAAAAATTGCAGATATTAAAATAAAAACCCTATTGCCAGCATTTAAAATATCGAAGGCACTGTCGTGAACTTTTAATAGAAAAGATCCCAGCAGAATGGAAAACCACAATATAAATGCCCCTAGTCAGGAAAGGAGAGAGATAGAAGGCAGGAAGCTGGAGACTAGTTCTACCATTGGAAAAATGCTGGAATCCATTATTAAGGAAGTAGAAGCAGGGCATTTAGAAAATCCTAATAAAATTAAGCAGAGTTGACACGGTTTGATGAAAGGAAAATAGTGTTTGACAAAATTATTAAATTTCTTTAAAAATGTAACAGCACAAAAAAGGTAGCTGCCCAGCTTACAAGACGATAGTTTGCGGCTGGGTGGTCAACTGCGTTAAGTATTGCCCAGTGTGGGGACTTCCGGTTGGCATAATGTAGGGGGAGGATACACACAAGGTGGCTCCCTTTGCTTACCACAGAGTATTTACTCTCAAAACCCACAGAATTACTGTAATATAGATCTTGTACAACTGAAATGCCCAAAAAGGTCAAGGAAAAGAAGGTTGAGAAACTCGTCGACGGAGTCGGAGCTCACCGGCAGGCAAAATGCGAAGTCCGCCGTATGATGAATGCAGGATTTTAGTAATATTGAATTAACATTTGGCAATTTAAGGGTTAAAGGTCTGGGTTAGACAATGTGTTTGACTGCATTAGCCATGTTTTTAAAAAAATATTTTTTTGCAAGTTCAGAAAGCTTTTAGGAGCCAGAGGTGAAATTGACAAAGTAAAAAGCCTGGGCTAATGATTGACTGGGGGGAGTCCCTGGGGAGCTGGTGTGTTTTCAGCCTGAAGAGTTGATTTATTTTCAGTTTGGGGAGATGATGTAATTACTGGGTGGAGCGAAGGTATTCAGACATTTTGAGAAAGCTTTGGAGTGTTCTGAACTGACTACTCCTTAGACCGCAAGTAAGATATCTCACTGTACATTAGTTAAAAAAATAAATATTTAAGGTAGTGCAGACTTGTCTGAGGACAATGGGGAAAGTTGAAACTAACCAGTTAAAAAAGCTTCTGGAAAACATCGCGCCAGAGTCTACGAGGGTTCTAATTGGAGCTAAATCTGTTCTGGAAAGCAAGTATTACTCTGTGCCATTGGTAAGTAGGATAGATTGAGAGTTATATGGTTTTCCTTTCCTATTTAATTGGGAATAGAGATAGTAATTGAGGGTATTATGTTTACTGTATTGAGTAGCACTGTTTATGGGGTAATTGTCAGCAATTTTCAGGCGTGATGTTAATGAGTTTAATATTGTGTTAATAATAAAGTTGTGTTTTAAATGACCAAATCTCTATTTCTTAGTGCAATCACTCCTGGAGCAAAGTATCCTTTTCTCACTGTCTTACAAAATAAACGAAAACATTTGAGGTTTTGGTCCAGTATCCTAGCTCCTGTTGGGGTCTGGTCTGGGATCATAATAGCCCACTCCAGTAACGGCCAAGGTGCTTTCTAGTACCTTAGCGAAGGAATTCAAAAAGCACACCGTCGTGTTGGAGGACCTCAGGGAATCAATGGGGCCTTAGCCCCCATTTGAGCAGGCTGTGCAAACCCAGGGACCGCAATCAAACAAATGGAGGTGGCCCTGTCGGGCCACAGCGACCAGATTACCTCGCTGGAATCGGAGCCGTCTTTGTTGGTCGAAGCAAATAAATTGTTGAGGGCCAAGGTGAATGACCGAGAAAAAAGGTCCAGGAGGCAGAATATTCGAATTGTGGTGTTGATGGAGGCGATGGAAGGTCCAACAACTACGGAATATTTCTCAGGCATGTTCGGGAAGATGATGGGCGAGGGCAATTCACATCCCAATCGGAGCTGGATTGAGCCCTTGTCTTGAAAATCCACCGTGCTGAGGTTTCCCTCTTCAGGGAAGAGAGTTTTTTTTAGATGGGCGAAGGGACACCGTGACTATAAGTGGGAAGGCCACTCCATTAGGTTCTATCAAGACATGTGTGCGGAGCTGGCGAAGAAGAGGGCAGCGTTCAATGGAGTCAAGGTCGCCTGTATAAAAGTGGATAGGGCAGATCCTCCTTTTGGGTTTCAATGGTAGGCCCAGGTGTGTGGCAATTCTAATTAATAAAAGGATTTAGTTCTCGGCCTCGAAGATCTTGGCTGATCCCAATGGAGATACGTTATTGATTGTGGCTCTCTGGTGAGCATCCAGGTTGATATGGTTAACATTTACGCCCCAAACTAAGACGATATGAACCCCTCCCCCCCCCCCCCCCCCCCCCGATTTGGACTTGCATCAGCTTATTTTGGATGGGCTCTGAACTGTGTCTTGGATCCTAGAATAGATCGTTCCAAGCCTAAATCTTGGGTTCCTTGCAACCAAGCGAGAAAGATTTTTCATTTTTTTCACATATTCATCAGGTATATTCGCAGATTGATCTTTTTTATTGTAGATAGGTCTCTCCTCGTTGCAGTGGTGGCGGCTGACTATTCCGCGATTGTTATTTTGGACTATGCCCTGCAATTCATTGATTTGGCACAGGGATCAGGCCCCACCCACCATGCAGGTTGGATACAACACCATTAGCACACAAG
Source organism: Scyliorhinus torazame (assembly GCF_047496885.1). Classification (NCBI taxonomy): domain Eukaryota; kingdom Metazoa; phylum Chordata; class Chondrichthyes; order Carcharhiniformes; family Scyliorhinidae; genus Scyliorhinus; species Scyliorhinus torazame. The sequence continues at coordinate 321,688,589 of NC_092708.1, read as the reverse complement.
AAATTTTGTGAGCACGTCCATAGTCATAGAGGACTACATAAAATTTAACAGGACCAAGCCAATCTTGCCTTCCATGTTGTGGGAAGCCCTTAAGGTAGTCCTTAGTGGGGAAATTATTTCCTATGAAGTGCCATTTGGTGAGGACAGGAGGGTGGAACAGCAGAGGCTGGTGGATTCCATTTTTGAGGTGGACCACCAGTGCTCACTTGACCCTACCCCAGAGTTGTTGGCAAGTAGGAAAAATCTGGAAATGGTTTGAACTATTGTCGACCGGCAAGGCGATAAGCCAGTTGCGACGTTCAAAGGCACATTTTACGAACATGGGGAGAAGGCCAGACGTCTTTTGGCTCACCAGCTCACACGCGGCCTCCCAGTATATCACATACATAATTCGACCGGTAACCTCATTTCCACCCCTCCTCAGGTTAATGCAGTTTTGGAATCTTTTTACTGCAATCTTTACAGATCAGAGCCTCCTGCAGATGGGTCGGTCATGTCTGACTTTTTGGACAGCCTACCCATCCCAACTGTTGTGGAGAGGAGCAGTGAGTTGGAGTCCCCATTGCATCCTGATGAAATTTTAAAATGTATTGGTTTGATGCAATCTGACAAAGCCCCTAACCTGGATGGCTTACTTATTGAATTGTACAGCAGGTTCTCAGAGCAACTTGCGCCTTTAATTCTGGACACGTTTAATGATTCCTTATCCCGAGGATTGTTGCCCTCTCCCCTCACGCAGGCCCCTATCTCTTTGATTCTTAAGAAGGATAAAGGCCGACAGAGTGTGGGTCGTACCGACCCATCTCACTTTTGAACGTGGACGTCAAGCTATTTCCCAAGCTGCTTTGACTGCAGCCTTGCCTCCCAAATATAATCTCGGAGGATCAGATGGGCTTCGTGAAGGGTCGACAGTTGTCGGCCAACATACGTCACCTGTTAAATGTTTATCTTGTTCCCTCCTCGGTGCCCAAGCCGGAGGTGATCGTTTCTCAGGACGCCGAAAATGCATTTGATAAGAGTGGGGTGGAAGTACTTTTTAAAAAATATATATATTTTGTTCAAGTTTTTTGGCCAAACATAACAATACGTAGTGTTTCTTTTACACAACAATAAAGCAATATAAATAACCGTGGCCAGTTTTAAACAAATAAATAAGTAATATATAAACAAAAAACAACAAAACTAAATGGCAACTGCCTTTTCCAAAATAAATACTCTCCAAAAATACAATCCAACAATCCAATATACAGTTACATATACCAAATACCTATACATACACAATAACATCCCTGAGAGTCCGTCCGATTCCTCCCCCCCCGCCCTTCCCCCCCAGCCCCCCCGAGTTGATGCTGTTGTCTACTTCTTTTCCATTCCCTCGATCCTTCTGTGAGGAAGTCGACGAACGGTTGCCACCGCCTGGTGAACCCGAGCCGAACCCCTTAACACCAACTTAATCCGTTCTAACTTTATAAACCCTGCCATATCGTTTATCCAGGTCTCCACACCCAGGGGTTTGGCTTCCTTCCACATTAACAATATCCTGCGCCGGGCTACAAGGGACGCAAAGGCCAACACGTCAGCCTCTCTCGCCTCCTGCACTCCCGGCTCTTCTGCAACCCCAAATATAGCCAACCCCCAGCTTGGTTCGACCCGGACCCCCACCACCTTCGAAAGCACCTTTGCCACCCCCACCCAGAACCCCTGTAGTGCTGGGCATGACCAGAATATGTGGGTGTGATTCGCTGGGCCTCTCGAGCATCTCGCACACCTATCCTCTACCCCCCAAAATTTACTAAGCCGTGCTCCAGTCATATGCGCCCTGTGTAGCACCTTAAATTGTATCAGGCTTAGCCTGGCACACGAGGACGATGAGTTTACCCTACGTAGGGCATCAGCCCACAGCCCCTCCTTAATCTCCTCCCCCAGTTCTTCTTCCCATTTCCCTTTCAGCTCATCTACCATGATCTCCCCCTCGTCCCTCATCTCCCTGTATATGTCCGCCACCTTACCGTCCCCCACCCATGTCTCTGAGATCACTCTATCCTGCACTTCCTGCGTCGGGAGCTGCGGGAATTCCCTCACCTGTTGCCTCGCAAAAGCCCTCAATTGCATATACCGAAATGCATTCCCTTGGGGCAACCCATATTTCTCTGTCAGCGCTCCCAGACTCGCAAACGTCCCATCTACAAATAGATCTCTTAGTTGTACTACCCCAGCTCTTTGCCATGCTCCAAATCCCCCATCCATTCTCCCCGGAACGAACCTATGATTATTCCTTATCGGGGACCGCACCGAAGCTCCCATCCCTCCCCTATGCCGTCTCCACTGCCCCCAAATTTTCAATGTAGCCACCACCACCGGGCTTGTGGTGTATTTCTTTGGTGAGAACAGCAACGGCGCTGTCACCATTGCTTGCAGGCTAGTCCCCCTGCAGGACGCCCTCTCCAATCTCTTCCACGCCGCTCCCTCCCCTTCTCCCATCCACTTACACACCATTGAAACATTGGCGGCCCAGTAGTACTTACTGAGGCTTGGTAGTGCCAGCCCCCCCCTGTCCCTACTACGCTGCAAGAATCCCCACCTCACTCTCGGGGTCTTCCCAGCCCACACAAAACTCATAATGCTCTTCTCAATTCTTTTTTTTAAAAAAGCCTTCGTGATCACCACCGGGAGGCACTGGAACACAAAAAGGAATCTCGGGAGGACCACCATTTTAACCGCCTGCACCCTACCTGCCAATGACAGGGATACCATGTCCCATCTCTTGAAATCCTCCTCCATCTGTTCCACCAACCGTGTTAAATTAAGCCTGTGTAATGTACCCCAATTCTTGGCTATCTGGATCCCCAGGTACCGGAAGTCCCTAGTTACCTTCCTCAACGGTAAATCCTCTATCTCTCTGCTCTGCTCCCCCGGATGCACCACAAATAACTCACTTTTCCCCATGTTCAGTTTATACCCTGAAAAATCCCCAAACTCCCCAAGTATCCGCATTATCTCTGGCATCCCCTCCGCCGGGTCCGCCACATATAGCAACAAATCATCCGCATACAGAGATACCCGGTGTTCTTCTCCCCCCCTAAGTACTCCCCTCCATTTCCTGGAACCCCACAGTGCTATGGCCAGGGGTTCAATCGCCAATGCAAACAATAACGGGGACAGAGGACATCCCTGCCTCGTCCCTCTATGGAGCCGAAAATAGTCAGACCCCCGTCCATTCGTGACCACGCTTGCCATCGGGGCCCTATACAGCAACTGTACCCACTTGATATACCCGTCCCCAAAGCCAAATCTCCTCAACACCTCCCACAAATAATCCCACTCCACTCTATCAAATGCTTTCTCGGCATCCATCGCCACCACTATCTCCGCTTCCCCCTCTGGTGGGGGCATCATCATTACCCCTAGTAGCCTCCGTATATTTGTATTTAGCTGTCTCCCCTTCACAAACCCAGTTTGGTCATCATGGACCACTCCCGGAACACATTCCTCTATCCTCATTGCCATTACCTTGGCCAGAATCTTAGCATCCACATTCAGGAGGGAAATGGGCCTGTATGACCCGCATTGCAGCGGGTCTTTTTATTTCTTTAGGAGGAGCGATATCGTTGCCTCTGACATAGTCGGGGGCAGCTGCCAACTTTCCCTCGCCTCATTAAAGGTTCTCATCAGTAGCGGGGCCAGCAAGTCCAACTATTTCTTATAGAATTCAACTGGGAATCCGTCTGGTCCCGGGGCCTTCCCCGCCTGCATGCTCCCAATCCCTTTCACTACTTCCTCCGTCTCAATCTGTGCTCCCAGCCCCACTCTCTCCTGCTCCTCCACCTTAGGAAATTCCAGCTGATCCAGAAAGCACATCATTCTCTCCTTCCCATCCGGGGGCTGCGCTTCAGAAACCTTTCATAAAATGCCTTGAACACTCCATTCACTCTCTCCGCTCCCCTTTCCATCTCTCCCTCCTCATCTCTCACCCCCCCTATCTCCCTTGCTGCTCCCCTTTTCCTCAGTTGGTGGGCCAACAACCTACTCGCCTTCTCCCCATATTCGTACTGTACACCCTGTGCCTTCCTCCATTGTGCCTCTGCATTACCCGTAGTCAACAAGTCAAATTCTACATGTAGCCTTTGCCTTTCCCTGTACAGTCCCTCCTCCGGTGCCTCCGCGTATTGTCTGTCCACCCTCAAAAGTTCTTTCAACAACCGCTCCCTTTCCCTACCCTCCTGCTTTCCTTTGTGTGCCCTAATAGATATTAGCTCCCCTCTAACCACTGCCTTCAGTGCCTCCCAGACCACTCCCACCTGTACCTCCCCATTATCATTCAGTTCCAAGTACCTTTCAATACACCCCCTCACCCTTAAACACACCCCCTCATCTGCCAATAATCCCATGTCCATTCTCCAGGGTGGAAGCTGGTGTTTTTCTTCCCCTATCTCCAGGTCCACCCAGTGTGGAGCATGATCCGAGATGGCTATAGCCGTGTACTCCGTCCCCGTCACCTTTGGGATCAGTGCCCTTCCCAAAACAAAAAAATCTATTCGTGAAAATACTGTGTGTACATAGGAGAAAAACGAAAACTCCTTACTCCTAGGTCTACTAAATCTCCAGGGATCTACTCCTCCCATCTGCTCCATAAAATCCTTAAGCACCCTAGCTGCAGCCGGCCTCCTTCCGGTCCTGGACCTCGATCTGTCCAGCCCCGGGTCCAGCACCGTATTAAAGTCTCCACCCATTACCAACTTCCCCACTTCTAGGTCCGGGATTCGTCCTAACATACGCCTCATAAAATTGGCATCATCCCAGTTCGGGGCATACACGTTCACTAATACCACCGCCTCCCCTTGCAGTTTGCCACTCACCATCACGTATCTGCCCCCACTATCCGGCACTATAGTCTTTGCCTCAAACATTACCCGCTTCCCCACTAGTATGGCCACCCCCCTGTTTTTTGCATCTAGCCCCGAATGAAACACCTGCCCCACCCATCCTTTGCAAAGTCTAACCTGGTCTATCAGCTTCAGATGCGTCTCCTGAAGCATAACCACATCTGCCTTAAGTTTCTTTAGGTGTGCGAGTACCCGTGCCCTCTTAATCGGCCCGTACAGCCCTCTCACATTCCACGTGATCAACCGGGTTGGGGGGCTCTTTATCCACCCCCCTTGACGACTAGCCATTTCTTTTTCAATCCAGCTCCTCACCCGGTTCCCACGTAGCTGTATCCCCCCAGGCGGCGCCCCCCCCCCGCCCCGACCCCCCCCCCCCCCATACCAGCTCCCCCTTCTCCCCAGCAGCAGCAACCCAGTTAACCCCCCCCCCCCCGCTAGATCCCAAGCTAGCATAATTGCACCCCCCATGTTGCTCCCAGAAGTCAGCAAACTCTGGCCGACCTCGGCTTCCCCCCGTGACCTTGGCTCACACTGTGCGAGGCCCCCTCCTTCCCTGTACCCGCCATGATTACCATAGCGCGGGAACAAAGCCCGCGCTTCCCTTTTGGCCCCGCCCCCAATGGCCAGCACCCTCAGCTCCTCATCCTCCCTCACCCCCTCCCCCACGACATGGGGAAGAGAGAGAAGTTACAGGGTCGCAGGTTTAACAATTTGGGAAGTCCTCTCTTCCCCCTTTTCCCCCCCTCATCACACAAATTCACCCCCCCCCACTTTTGTCCCAAACATTTTTTTTCTGGCCCACTCACTCCAGCTTCTCCTCGACAATAAATGTCCACGCCTTCTCTGCCATTTCGAAGTAGTGGTGTTTCCCTAGATGTGTGACCCACAGTCTTGCCGGTTGCAGCATTCCGAATTTGACCTTCCTTTTATGCAACACCGTCTTGGCCCGATTAAAGCTTGCCCTCCTTCTCGCCACTTCCGCACTCCAATCTTGATATACGCGGATCACCGCGTTCTCCCACCTACTGCTCCGAGTTTTCTTTGCCCATCTGAGGACCATCTCTCTGTCCTTATATCGGAGAAATCTCACCACTATGGCTCGAGGAATTTCTCCAGCCCTCGGTCTTCGCGCCATAACCCGATAGGCTCCCTCCACCTCCAGCGGACCCGTCGGGGCCTCCGATCCCATTAACGAGTGCAGCATCGTGCTCCCATATGCCCCAACGTCCGCCCCTTCTGGAAGACCAAGAATCCTTAGGTTCTTCCTCCTCGCATTATTCTCCAGCACCTCCGGCCTTTCCACACATCTTTTGTGTTGTGCCTCGTGGATCTCCGTTTTCACCACCAGGCCCTGTATGTCGTCCTCATTCTCAGCAGCCTTTGCCTTCACGACCCGAAGTTCCTGTTCCTGGGTCTTTTGCTCCTCCTTTAGCCCCTCAATCGCCTGTAATATCGGGGCCAACAGCTCCTTCTTCATCTCCTTTTTGAGTTCATCTACGCAACGCCGCAGGAACTCTTGTTGATCAGGGCCCCATATTAAACTGCCTCCTTCCGACGCCATCTTGCTTTGTGCCTGCCTTCCTGGCCGCTGCTCTAGAGGATCCACTGCAATCCGACTACTTTCCTCTCTTTTTTCCATCCGTGTCCAGGGGGGGGGATTCCCTTCTGGATTACCGCACAGTATTAAATTGCCGTTAAAATTGCCGATGGGGCTTGGATTTGTCTATTATAGAAGGCTCAAGTGTTTGTACGCATGAAACGAACTCTGGTTATTTTCCACTGAACAGGGGCATGAAGCACGACTGTCCATTGTCCCCGCTCGTTTGCATTGGCAATCGAGCCGCTTGCTATAGCACTGAGGTCTCTGTTATGTGGAGGTGGACAAATCGGGGAGGGGCGGAGCATCGGGTGTCCCTTTACGTGGATGACATGCGGGGGGGGGGGGGGGGGGGGGGGGTGGGGGGGGGGGGGTCGGTGGAGAGGTCCCACCTCAGATGGCAACCACTCATTTCCTTTTTTAAAGGAGTCAGTCACGTGACTGGGCAGCACGGTAGCATGGTGATTAGCACAGTTGCCTCACAGCTCCAGGGTCCCAGGTTAGATTCCCGGCTTGGGTCACTGTCTTGTGTGGAGTTTGCACATTCTTCCCGTGTCTGGGTGGATTTCCTCCGGGTGCTTCGGTTTCCTCCCACGTGTGCAGGTTAGGTGGATTGGCCAGGCTAAATTGCCCTTAGTGTCCAAAAAGGTGAGGCGAGGTTACTGGGTTACAAGGATTGGGCGTTGGATGATTTTTCCAAGGGTTGATGCAGTCTCAATGGGCCGAATGGCTTCCTTCTGCACTGTAAATTCTATGACAACATTAAAGTTTTTGTGTTAAAGTTAATTAGGTGTTGTGTTATTGTTTTTTTCTTCTGTATATCTGTTGATTTTTTTGATTAATATGAAAAATGTTCAATAAACAGTATTGCCAAGTATGACTGAGGAGGCCCACTCCAGCATGGCAGTCTCTGCCACTTTTTCTGCACAGGAAGGCAGTGGGCTGATTCACTAGCCTTCACTGGGCCCTCTTCTCGGCCAGCTGAGCTTTTGTTCCTGCTCGTCTCTTCCAGCGCTGTTCCAAACAGTCACCTTCAGAGGTCAGCAACCGTTCTCTCAATTGTCAGTGTCAACATCAGGTCTCTTCATATATCACATGTCGGTGTCCTTGTAACTGAGGTATAGACACCCAGGAAGTCATCACAGTGGCCAGTTTAGGTACAGAAGGTTTTTGAGTATACAGCCTGTTAAGTAATGGGTTAAGAGACATTGCAATTAGTTGTCTCATTTATGTTAAGTATCCAATAATTGACACTGATATGTAAAGGGGCTTCAGGTGGCCTATGTGTCAGGTGATGTGATGTTGGAGTTTTGTGCAAAGTCTGTTGAAGTGAAATAAAGGTGTTGGTGAAAAGGAGCAGAACTTTTGACTCTTTATACAGCAGCAACTACACGTCTAACAAATGGTAGGAGAGGATGGTTGCTGTGCAAATGTGAAGGGTTGAAAGATACAACTTTTCCCAACCAAACCAAGGAGTGAGTGAGAAGAAAAAAACCAAAGATATATGGCTGAAACTAGGATAAAGATGGCCGGATAGGACTATCCCCCCTTATTAAAAGGGGATTGTACGATCAATGGGGAAGTGCAGTAGTTATGTGGACTAAGGCAACTGCCTTGGGAAAGAGAAAACAAGGTATGGCATTGGCTCTTTCTCTACCTTATGACAGTTTTCTGAGCTGGAATTGGAAGAGTTAGACTCAGAAGAAGGTCTGAAGACTCTCTTACATTATATGGATAAGATTTATAAGAAGGATGACTTGTTAAGTGCGTATGATGCATTGTCAGATTTTGATAAGTTTCGGAAAATAGAGGATTTCTCCATTGAAGACTATATAATGGAATTTGGCAGACTATATAAAAGGCTGCAGAAACACAACCTGGAATTTCCACAGTCTGTGTTGGCCTTTAAATTACTTGACTGTGCTAGAGTGGGCAACATGGATAGGCTCCTGGTTTTGAAAGGAGTTCAGTTTGCGGATATGGATACCGTATTCGATCAGAGGACGGAAACTTTAAAAAAAAGTTTCTGGGGAAACATTAGATTCCGATGGCTCTGATGACCTAAATAGGTCAGTCTGCAATAAAGTATAATATGGAAGATACACTACTAACAGGATGGTGAAATCGTACGGCTACGAACAGGTCCCAGGACTATAGAAGGAGATCGAGACCTGGAAATTATGAAGACCCAGTTAGAACCTACAATAGGAAGATGAATCCCAGAAATACACGGGGCATGATAAATCGATGTGACTCTCAATACCATTATGCTTTCAACGGTCCAACATGTTATAATAGAGTGTTTGAACCAACACATGACACAGAAGAGTCCGAAGAGGAAAAAGATAGTGACCATAAAGAAGGCATTGTCCTATTAACAAGCAGTTTTACACTGGTAATGAGGGTGTTGATTGCAGAATCCTTCAATTGTGCTGTATTGGACAGTGGCTGCACATCTACTGTGTGTGGAATTGACTGGTTAAAATGTTACCTGGACTCTTTGAATGCTGAAAATCGTAACAAGGTTAAGGAATTTGAAAGTTCCACAATTTTCAGGTTTGGGGATGATAATACTCTGAAGTCGCTGAAAAGAGTGGTGATCCCTTGCAATATTGAACAAAGAACAAAGAAACACAGGCTCTTCACAGGAACAGGCCCTTCGGCCCTCCAAGCCCGTGCCGACCATGCTGCCCGTCTAAACTAAAATCTTCTACACTTCCTCGATCCGTATCCCTCTATTCCCATCCTATTCATGTAATTGTCAAGGTGCCCCTTAAATGTCACTCGTCCCCGCTTCCTCCACCACCTCCGGCAATGAGTTCCAGGCACCCACTACCCTCAGTGTATATATAAAAAATAAAAATAAAAACTTGCCTCGTACATCTCCTCCAAACCTTGCCCCTCGCACCTTAAACCTATGCCCCTAGTAATTGCCGGAGTGAATCATTTCATTAGCACGGATGTTGTATCAAGTGAGATACCTTTGCTTCTGAGCAGACCATCAATGAAGAACGCACACCTGAAACTGGATATGGAACAGGATACGGCAACAGTTTTTGGAAAGATGGTGGACTTACAATTTACACAGTCAGGACACTATTGTATTCCATTACCGACAAATAATATTTCAAGTAGAGTGGTTAAGGATGTGTTAATGGCAATTGAAAATGGGACTTTAGCTGATTAAAAAGCTTGTTGTATTAAAACTGCATAGGCAATGTGTGCATCCGTCTCCTCGGAGGCTGAAAATTTTATTAAAGGATGCAGGGGTACGTGATGAAGACTATACTAAACTGATAGAACAGGTTAATGATCGCTGTGATGTTTGTAGGACACCAGCACGACCGATAGTAACCCTACCTTTGGCCAGGGATTTTAACGACATTGTGGCCATGGACCTTAAGATCTGGCATAAAGCCAATAATATATTTATTTTGCATTTTGTAGATTTAGCAACCAAATTTAGTCCATCAACGATTGTACGAAGTAAAGAAGATGGTAATTCTGGATCAAATCGTGGAAAAATGGATAGGGACAGGAATGGGCCCACCTGCAAAGTTTCTTACGGACAATGGAGAATTTGCTAATGGGTTTAGGGATGTGTGTGAAAACGTGAATACCAGTTATGAATACGGCTGCGGAAAGCCCATTTAATAATGGTGTCTATGAAAGAAATCATGCTGTAATCGATGACATGCTCCGGAAAATTTTGGCAGATAGACCGAATTGCAGGCTAAATTCAGCTTTAGCATGGGCGGTACATGCAAATAATTCATTGCAGATGGTTGGGGGCTATAGTCCCGATCAATTAGTGTTTGGTAGAAATCTTAAAATTCCATCCATTTTGGATGCCCAGCCTCCAGCTTGGGAAGGGACTACAATTAGCTCTGCCTTTGCTGAGCATTTAAATGCATTACATAGCAGTAGAAATGTCTTTTCAGAAGCAGAAGTCTCTGAAAGAATTCGCAGAGCTTTAAGGCATAATGTATGGCCATCAAATACCGTTTTTCAGGAAGGAGACATAGTATACTATAAGAGAGACAATTTTAATGAATGGAAAGGCCCAGGGAAGATCATAGGCACAGATGGCAAAACAATTATTTTGCAACATGGCAATCAAACTGTTAGGGTTAGGTTCATCAAGGATAATGGGTACAGAATTTAAAAAATATTAAATTTAGACAGAGCAGAAGGACATGACGAGGACCCAGGGTCATCTGGTACACACGCGTTACATAACTATGAGGACCAGTTAACTGATATAGACAGGGCTTCTGTAGAGGAACACAACACTTCTGAATAATTAGAACAGGCCATTTTTCCGAAAGGACAACTGCCAAAAGTTGGTACAAAAGTGACATACTTTTGTCGAGAACTATTGAAAGGACATCCCACAGCAGAAGGGAAAGATCAAGCAGTAGCAGTACAGAATGAGAAACCAGGCGGGAGAGGGGACGTAGTTTATCAAGGTCTCGGAACATGAATAAGACTATGAATTCTAATAGGAGTAGAAGCCCACATGCACGTGAGATTTTGGTGGCTTCCAATAAATTAGATGAAAAAGTTATCAAAGATGCCAAACAGCAAGAACTGCACAGTTGGGAGTGAATTTTGGGTATACACGGAAGTACTGGATAGGGGACAAAGAGCTCTATCCCACAGATGGATTTGCACGGAAAAGGTTCTTCCAGATGGAACTTATAAGGCAAAGGCCAGGCTCGTGGCAAGGGGGTTTGAAGAAAACCTAGAAGATCAGGATTTAAGGGTAGATTCACCTACAGCAGGAAAGGTTATTTTAAAAGATCTTCTTGGCTCTATTAGCCACAAAGGCATGGGAATGCAAATCTATAGATTATAGAACATAACAGCGCAGTACAGGCCCTTCGGCCCTCGATGTTGCGCCGACCTGTAAAACCACTCTAAAGCCCATCTACTACACTATTCCCTTATTATCCATATGCCTATCCAATGCCCTGAGTGTTGGCGAGTCCACTACTGTTGCAGTCAGGGCATTCCACGCGCTTACTACTCTGAGTAAAGAACCTACCTCTGACATCCGTCCTATATCTATCTCCCCTCAATTTAAAGCTATGTCCCCCTCATGCTAGACATCACCATCCAAGGAAAAAGGCTCTCACTGTCCACCCTATCCAATCCTCTGATCATCTTGTATGCCTCAATTAAGTCACCTCTTAACCTCCTCCTCTCGAACGAAAACAGCCTCAAGTCCCTCAGCCTTTCCTCATAAGATCTTCCCTCCATACCAGGCAACATTCTGGTAAATCTCCTCTGCACCCTTTCCAATGCTTCCACACCCTTCCTATAATGTTTTGGGCATGCCCGAAGCTTAGAGGGTTTTGCTAAGGCAATGTCCACGGTGCTAAAAACACGGGTCATGCCGAGTCCGGAGGTAGCGATGTGGAGTGTCGGAAGAGCCGGGGGTTCAGGGGGCGAAAGAGGCTGACGTCTTGGCCTTTGCCTCCCTGGTAGCCCGGAGACGGATCTTGTTAATGTGGAGGGACTCGAAGCTCCCGAGTGTAGAGACCTGGGTTAGTGACATGGCTCGGTTTCTCAGTCTCGAGAAGATATAGTTCGCCTTAAGAGGGTCAATGGTTGGGTTCACCCGGAGGTGACAGCCGTTTGTCGACTTTCTCGGGGAAAATTAAAATGTCAGCAGATGCAGTATTCCAAGGGGGGGGGGGATATTGTTGTTTTATGGTTGGGGTGTGTTAAGATTGGGATGGGAGGGGGGAAATGTTTATTATACCATGTTGATGTCATTGTTATTTTTATAAAAATTTTCAAATACCTTAATAAAAATATTTATTTTTTAAAAAGGTAAAGATCTTGCTTGACCAGCTTTCTGTTTGAGGATATAGAAACGCTGCCTTTTTGCAGGGGCATCAGCTCCAGAGAGACATTTTTCTCCGGCCTCCTAAATAAGCAGTTAACACAGAAGGGGTACTCTGGAAGTTGAACAAATGTGTATATGGATTAAATGATGCGTCTAGAGTCTGGTATTTTTCGGTAAGGTCAGTTTTGTTAAAGTTAGGCTGTTGTCAGTTGAAAGCAGATCCGGCAATGTTTTTCTGGCACTATAAAGGAAATCTTTCTGGCATCTTTATGATGCATGTCGATGATTTTTTGTGGGATGGGACTAGTGATTTTGAAGCTATTGTAATCTCTGGTTTGAGGAAAGAATTCAGGGTTGGATGTCAGGCTTCCGGTGCATTTAAATATATTGGACTGGAAATCGGACAAAGTTAGGAGCAACTTTTCCTCAGCAATCTTATTTTGAAAGCAGCAGTCCAATAGCAATTAGTCATGGCCGGATTTCACAAAATTACACAATGGTTTCAAAGATGGAAAAAGAGCAATTGCGAAGTTTAATCGGGCAACTGAATTGGTTAGGTAGACAGACTAGACCGGAAGTGAGTTTTGATGTCTTATGAGTCGAGTACAGAAATGAATGATCCCAAAGTGGAAGACATAATAAGAGCAAATAAAGCATTGACCAAACTAAAAATGCAGGAGTGTGTTTTGAGGTTCCCGGTTTTAGGTGACCGTAAGCACTTGAAACTCATAGTTTACAGTAATGCGTCCTATGCAAATTTATGGTGGGGTTTCAAGCGCAGGAGGTTTTATAATTTTCCTTTTGGGGAACAATGGTAAATGTTGCCCTCTTGTGTGGGAAACAAAGAAAATAAGGAGAATGGTCAAAAGCACTTTGGCTGCTGAGACATTAAGCCTTGTAGGTGGTGGATATGGCCTTTTATATATCTCATATTGACAGAAATTTTGGGATTGGGGGATTTGGGTAATATACCTATTGACTGTCACATTGACAATAAATCCCTGTGGGAAAATTTGCACTCTATAAAAGGTGTCAATGAAAAAAGGTTAAGGATAGACATCGCAAGTTTGAAGCAAGTGTTGGACGGGGGAAAATAGCAAAAATTAAATGGGTCGACAGGAGCTATCAGCTGTCAGACTGTTTTACAGAAAGAGGGGCTAGTTCATAGAAACTTTCACTGATATGTAAAGGGGCTTCAGGTGTCCTTTGTGTCAGGTGATGTGATGTTGGAGTTTTGTGCAGTCTGTTGAAGTGAAATAAAGATGTTGGTGAAAAGGAGCAGAACTTTTGACTCTTTATACAGCAGCAACTAAACATCTAACACAGCCATCATCCATCTGCTGTATGAGACCAGGCCAGCTCAGGCATCGCTGGCTTTGCAATGATTGTATACTGATGGAATTGGCATATTCCAGAACCTCAAGTTGGTGACCTTATCCTGCCATGAGATGCCCAGAAAAAATGAGTCCGTGATGCTGCAAACCATTTTTCCTTTTCTCCTGCCAAGCACATGCCATCCAGACCTAAGCAATGTAGAAGGGTGCAGTTAAACCGCTGGTGTGGTAGAAACGCAGTTTGGTGTCCTCAGTCAGGTTGCTGTTGTTTCACTCTCTTATTCAGCTTCAACCTAACAGAGGCTTGAGAGGATTGTATTAACTTCAGCATCAAGTGACAGATTGCTGATAATCGTGGAGCCGAGATGTGTGAAGCTGTCAACAATTTCCAGTAGCACAAATTCTTTCCTGAGACCAGTGGTGGCAGGGTCATTGAACATATTCAAGGTTGAGTTAGACAGATTTTTGATCTAGATGGCGGGGTCAAATGTCAAGGGAGGTCAAGAACAGACCAGCCATTTACTTATTGAATGGCAAAGCAGACGACTACCCCTGCTTCTATTTTGTGATGTTCTTAATACGAAACCAAAATTCAATATCAATTTTAGAAGCACTTAAGTAGTGATAGTTTTAAAATGTCTACCGCCAAAAACATTTTATAGTCTCCTAATGGCAGGTCCATACATAGATTTTGCAAAAATTAAGTTGTATTCATAATTTATTACCAGAAATAAATCCTTTGGGTCAAAAGCCACGCTGAGGATAGGGCCTTCATGACCCCGAATTGTCTTCTGTTGACTATTGTCCTTCGTCTCAATGATCTTCACCATAAAGTCACTGCAACGGACACCAACACAATTATTTTCCTTCACACAAAAGGTGAAACAGCATTTGGATTGCAGATTAAGAAAAACGTTAAACCTGTTCATTAACGTAGAGCACAAATGCATATTATAACGTTAATACACTGGGTTCAAAATCAACAGTCCTTGATCTTTCATCAGCATTCTTTCTCCTTCCCCGCCCCCCTCCAAAAGTTGCAGTTATCTTAAAAATTATAAAGTATTATTTTGCAACAATGATAACAATTACCTAAAACTATGTAACTTTCAGATCATAGCAGATGTTATTTGCTGAGCAAGCCAGATCCCAGGAGGAAATCTGTCTGACTTATCATAAACCATATTTTGACCCCAAAGCTCTTTAAAATTCAACAGCTGAAAAAGCCAAATCCCTACTTATCCTATAATGTAAATTTTAAATCCAACCTATTTACTTGTAAATCCAACTTCACCATAAAAGTTTAGGTGGGGTTATTGGGTTACGGGAATAGGGTGTAGGTGTGGGGCTTAAGTAGGGTGTTCTTTCCAAGGGCCGGTGCAGAATCAATGGGCTGAATGGCCTCCTTCTGCACTGTAAATTCTATGATTCTATGAACCTCTCTGCACAAACCCAATACCGTTACCCTTTTATCTCCCAGTTCTCACAGGCCAACTGTCTGTAGTAACCTTCCCCTTAGGTAATCACGGACACACACGCACACTTTAATACCAGAAATATTTTTTTTAAATGACATCCATCAGTAATCATCTTGAATACTGTACTATTCTCCAGTCTTACCTGGAACCAGCAGCAACACTCGTCCCAGCTTTATTGAAGACAACATGATTCGCTTCAGCGGTGAAGCGGGTTAAAATTCCATCTGGTGAACCCTCCGGGAAGGAGTGGACTTGAACAACATTGTTGGAAACAGTGGTAACAAGCATTCCATTCTGAAGTCAGAAAAATAAAATTCTTCAATTATTAATCATCTTAAATCATAAATGATGGCTCATCGTTTAAGTATTTATCCCTTCCTCCGAAGGTGCAGTTACAATGTTAACGCCCACATTTGGTTAAAGCATTCATGATAAAAGTTGGAGGTGGCATATTTTTCTTCCCCAAGCCCATTAGACATGTAAAAGCACTTGATACTTAAGGTTTCTACTTTGTTGCATCAGTGGAATGTAATAATTTTGCAATAACAGAAGCAAATGGCTCCCAGTTTTTTAAAAAGTAGAATGAAGTACAAATCAAATATTTTCAGCAAAAATGAACAGGTATTGGGCCAAAGAATCTACATTGAATTGTACAAGATGCAAAAATATAACATCCCAGAATAAATTCACATCAAATTGTAAAATGAAAAAATGTTCAAAGTACTTAACAGAGGCACAAAGGGGAAAAACTATTTTCATGACCGTTCTAGTCTAATCATTTGGACTTTAAGCCATCATCTGTCATTATCCGACAAATCTTTCTGCAATGCTTGCAGGCAGTCCACAATTATTCAGCTGTCTAAGTTAGCAGGTGGTTATTTTTGACCAATTAAAATTTCAGATTCTTTAATTTCAAAATCTTGGCATGACCAATATATGCCCTGGCATTCACATTCAGATTTTAAATTTAATAATGCTGAAAATTGTCACTGCCAAATGTAAGTGGCTACCTATCATAATGATTGGCAAGCATTTGTCATGAACTGCAATGCTACATTCCTGATCAAGTCAACTCAGGACATTTGCAATTTAGAACTGTGGGAATTTGACAAACACCTGTAAAGGGTAAAGCAACCACATACCCGGAGAGCTAGCGAATAAACCTTTTCACCCACGTTGATGGATTTGGGGTCGTCGTCATCTAGGTTTTCCCATATTCTAATATCTCCATCACTGCCTCCGGTTACGATAAACCTGGAATTTCAAGAAGATGAATGCAATGAGGGCCCCCAAAGTCCTTGAAACGATTTGTCAATCCTGATCACGGAAGCACTCTTCCCTTTAAGTCAGAAGGTCATGGATTCAAGCCTCAAACCCGGGTGAACAAATAATTCACTACCGAGTGAGTGCTGCAGTGTCAAAAGTGCTGTCTTAAAAGGCGAAACTTCAAACCAAGGGCACGTTGGTGGATGGAAGGGGTCTCACGGCGCCATGAAAAGAGCATCTGCAGAGTTTTCCCAGTGCCCATGCCAACATTCATCCCTCAGGTTGACACCACCAAAAAGACAAATTGAAAGGCATTCATCTCATGGCTATATGCAGACAGTTTTCTGTCGTGAATCCCAAAGTCTTGATCTGGAGCAAATGCATTTATTGTAGGACATTTCGTTAGAATCCCTGTAATGAAACCATGAACAAAATAACCAATATCAACGGAATGACCCCAAGATTTCACTTTTTCTAACTTTTATTTCAACACGAATCAGAATCAACATAAATTAAACATTATTTACAGGCTCATGATACTTCAATAGGTAAATGTCACACTAAATAGTTGATGCAACAATGATGTCTTACACAACCAATAGCACATGCACATTCCCACATACCGTGGGAGCCACCTGCAGTTACAAAGTTCTTTAACCTGGCCTCTCTCACATGCCCATTAAATCGATTGGTCCCTCCAGAGCCAGCCTTATTCCATCTGACAATCCTGGAGGCAATTCCACAAATGGCACGCTTCTTTACAACCTCCTCAGTTAGGTTCACAGCAGCCTTGATGGCACAGAATCCGCAGACTCCTTTCTTGGATTCTTTTCATAAATCCAATTGAAATGACCGATCACTCTTGCAAATCTGAAGTAGCAGCCGTCAAGTTCTCCAACTGACAGTTTCTAATGAGTCTTCTCTGTTCTCCCCTCTGCTGCAGCTCCCCTTTGTCTGCAGGTCTCCTGTGTAATTGGCCACACGGCTTTCATGTCGGTAATGCCTCCAGGTCATGGATTCTGGGGTTATGTGGACCAGTACTTATTATTCAAGAAAATTCACAGACATTTTAAAGAAATTGCAAATGTTTCTTACTCTGCTGCCTCTGGTTCAAAGGTCATCACATCTTGTCAGAATAGCAGACTTCCAACTAATCTATCAGGCTGGGTTGGTTTCAAATTTCAGTGCAAGTGCTGAAGGAAGTGTTTGAACTTCATGTGGCACTTGGGTGTTAACTTTCCATTGATACCTATTTTGCATTTGGTTGTTGCAATTGAACAAATTCTTATGACAAAACAAACTAAAACGATTAAGTCAAGGGCACTTATCTTTATCTGCGGTAATGCATTGTTATTTGTCATCGCATATAGCTGTTTTTGCACTAGTCTCCAACCATTGAGCCGCTTTTGATTCCGAAACAGTTCTTATGTACTTAAAAAGTGCAACGATGAAATGAAATGAAAATCGCTTATTGTCACAAGTAGGCTTCAAATGAAGTTACTGTGAAAAGCCCCTAGTCGCCACATTCCAGCGCCTCTTCAGGAAGGCTGATACGGGAATTGAACCGTGCTGTTGGCCTGCCTTGGTCTGCTTTAAAAGCCAACCGTTTAGCCCTGTGCTAAACCAGCCCCTGCCCTGTGCTAAACCAGCCCATGGAATTTAAATTAGAAGATTGGAATTTAAATTAGATCAAGAAGTGCACCATTACCATTTTCACCAACAAGGTTGGTTACATCAACTAGCTAAATGAAAGGCACAAGTAAAAATAAACGCATTTGATCCGTTAGCCATTACAGAGACACAATTCCAGGATGACTAAGGTTGGGAACTAGATATTCCAAGGCCCTTGATTTTTAGGAAAGATAGACAAATGGAAATGGAGGTTGGGAGACCCTAATAATCAAGGATGAGTTAATGACAAGTGGAGAAAAAGGATCTTTGCTCAGAAAAACAGGATACAAACTCAGATAGAGTGGAACGTCATTCTGTTAATCCAAAAGCAATTCAGAAGTTTAATTAAAGCGTCATGTGATTGTCCCTTTAAGAAAGGTTTGGTCTTACCACATGACCTGTAGGATGGCTTCAGTGATGTTATTTGTGAGTGGAGCTGGGCTGTGGCTGTCAGGTAAGAGGGGGTTTAGGTTTTTGGGCTTCAGTTTGTTGCTTTGGACTGCAGAAGAGAAGCAGTGTTTCCCTGGTTTTATTTTAAAGCTGTTCCAGGAACTGAAAGCAGATGGGATGTGGCAAACTGCCTTGGTAACTGATAGAGTTGTTTTCAATCTGCTAGTTGGAACTGGATCAGAATCTCCGGGAAAGGACCAGTCCCATTCAAGTGAGATTACGGTGAGTGGGTCACACCCTTGAAAGCGGTTTTGGTTTATTGATTTTTGTATTGAATTGGAGCTACTGACTTCCGGTGGTGGCTATGAAGGAGTAAGTCGCACATTTGGTGGCTCCCGCGCGGGTCAGACTTTTGGACCTTTTCCCCCCGATTTTCTACCAGACTTGAATTGCAAAACTGATGACAGAGGCTATTGTGTACTGAATTCCCACATTGGTGCATGGAGAGAAGGACTAGAAGTGCTCGTAAAGGCAGAAACAGAAAGACAGAGAAGGCTTGGCTGAAGCTGCAGCGGGAGACAGCATGGCGGAGGACCGGACCTCTGGTTTGTCGACCCAGCGGTCAACGGAGCAGCTGATGCAAGTTATTCAGGAAGGCTTTGCTAAGCAGAAACGGGACTGCTTGGACCCGATAAGAATCAATTGAGTGGCTGGAGCTTAGATTGGATGCCCAAGATCGGGCAATCCAGAAAGTAGAGAAGGCGCTGGCTGAGCAGGAGGAACATCAAACTGCGGTGGACTTGGAGGTGGGGATGCTGAGAGACCAGCAGAAAAGGCTCCTGGAGAAGGTGGAAGACCTAGAGAATAGGTCCCGCCAGCAGAACTTGAGAATCGTTGGGCTCCTGAAGGGGTCCGAAGGAGCAGACGCTGGGGCATACATAGCGGGTATGTTCGAGAAGCTGCTGGGGGATGGGACATTCTCCCGACCGTTGGAGGTGGACAGGGCTCACAGAGCGCTCACGAGGAAGCCGCAAATGGGAGACCCCCCCCCCCCGGGGCAATGGTGGTGAGATTCCACAGGTACTTGGATAAGGAGTGCATTCTACAGTGGGCCAAGCAGACACGGAGCTGTAAGTGGGACATCAGTGTCCTGCTGGTTTACCAAGACCGGAGTGTGGAGGTGGCCAGGAGAAGAAGTGGCTTCAACCAGGTTAGGTCGATCCTTTTTAAGAAAAAGGTGAAGTTCGGACTGTTGTATCCAGCCCGTCTCTGGGTCACTCATGAGGAACAGCACTTTTATTTTGAATCACCTGAGGACACGCTAGACTTCGTGAAAAGAAAAGGACTGGTGGTGGACTGAGAACTTTTGAACTTTGCTGCAACGTTCTTGTTTTGTTGTTTTTTGTTTTTCTGTTCTTTTTTTTTTAAGTTTCTCATTTTTTGTTTTGTGGAAGCGGTTTGTAATGCCTTTTGCATAGATTTGGGACCAGCGGTAGAGCTGAGTGAGTTGCACTGTTGGGGGATGGAGGTGTGCTTGTTCAGATCTTGGTCTTTTTCTGTCGGGCAATTGTGTGGGGATTGTTTGATGTTGGAGTATGATTGTATGAGCGGGGAGAGGCTGGGGAGGGAACAACAGGTGCGAGACTATCCGGCTCCAGGGATGGGGGCCACCAAGCCAGCTGGGCAGGCTAGCTCACGGAAGCGCAGTGGGGGGGTGCATATGTTCGGTTTATTAAAGGGGTTGGGTTACAGAGTGTTGTTACTAGGGGGGGGGGGGGGGGGAAGAGAGAGAGAGAGGGGGAGTAAATGTTCTGCTGAAGAGGGAGGGACTTGGGTCAAGGGACAGAGAGAAGGTTGGGGGCGGAGGCTGCCTGGGGGCAGACCGGTGGAGGCGCAGAGCATGGGCTGGAGGCGGGCCCAAAAAAGGGGATGGCTGATCACCTGGAATGTTCGAGGGTTAAATGGGCCGGTCAAGAGGGCATGTGTGTTCGCGCATCTTAGGGCACTGAAGGCGGACGTGGTAATGTTGCAGGAGACGCACCTTAGAGTAACTGACCATATTAGATTGAGGAAGGCTAGGTCAGTCCGGTCTTTCACTCTGGACTGGATTCAAAGACGAGAGGGGTCGCGATCCTGATCAATAAGCGGGTGGTGTTTGAAGCGGGTAGAATAGTTTCGGATGTGGGAGGTCGGTACATTATGGTCAGTGGGAAACTGGAGGGGGTACAGGTGGTATTAGTAAATGTGTATGCGCCAAAGTGGGATGATGTGGAGTTTATGAAGAGGATGCTGGGGAAGATACCGGACCTGGATTCGCACAGGTTGGTCATGGGAGGGGACTTCAACAGTTATTGACCCTGGCTTGGACCGGTCAAGCTCGAAAACAGGCAGGGTGCCATCAATGGCAAAGGAACTAAAAGGGTTCATGGAGCAGATTTGGGGGGGGGGTGGAGGTGGATCCATGGAGATTTGGACAGCCGAGGGTGAAGGAGTTCTCCTTCTGCTCAGAAGTGCATAAAGTGTACTCCCGGATTGATTTCTTTATTTTGAGCAGGGCCTTACTGGCAGGGGTAGTGGACATGGGGTAATTGGCGATCACAATCTCAGATCATGCTCCGCACTGGGTTGACCTGCAGGTTAGTAAAGACAGTAACCAGTGCCCGAACTGGAGGTTAGATGTGGGACTTTTGGCTGACCAATAGGTGTGCGAGCGGCTGAGGAAATGTGTTCAGAACTACCTGCAGGTCAACGACACGGGGGAAATTTCAGCAGCGGTGGTCTGGGAAGCACTGAAGGCGGTGGTCAGGAGGGAGCTGATCTCGATACGGGCCCATAGGGAGAAGGTGGACAGGGCAGAGACAGACCGACTGGTTAAGGAGATACTACAGATCAATAGGAGGTATGCAGAGACCCCAGAGGCAGGGCTTTTAAGGGAACGGCAGAGGCTACAGGCAGATTTTGGCTTGTTAACCACAAGAGGGGGAGCACAGAGTCTCGCTCTATGCAAACGACCTGCCTCTGTATGTATCGGACCCGTTAGAGGGGATGGAATAAGTCATGAGGATTCTAGGGGAATTTGGCTGGTTTTCGGGGTATAAGCTAAATATGGGGAATAGTGAGATGCTTGGGTCCAGGTGAGGGCATAGGAGAGGCGATTGGGGGAGCTGCCGTTTAGATTAGTAGGGAAAAGCTTGAGGTACCTCGGCATTCAAGTGGCGCGGGAATGGGACCGGCTGCATAAATTATATCTGGCCCGGCTAATAGACCAAATGAAGGACGATTTTTGGAGGTGGGACACGCTTCCGTTGTCACTGGCTGGGAGGGTGCAGACGGTGAAGATGACAGTCCTCCCGAGATTCCTGTTTGTATTTCAGTGTCTCCCCATCTTTATTCCGCGGTCCTTTTTTAAACGGGTCAACAAAGTGATCACTGGCTTTGTTTGGGCGGGCAGGACCCCGTGAGTAAGGAAGGTAATGCTTGAGCGGAGTCAGAGAGATGGCAGGCTGGCGCTGCCAAATTTTAGCAACTATTACTGGGTGGCGAATATAGCCATGATCAGGAAGTGGGTGGTGGGGGAGGGGTCAGAACGGGAGCGTATGGAGACGGCTTCATGCAAGGGCACCAGTCTGGGGGTGTTGGTAACTGCACCTCTGCCGTTCCCGCCAGCGTGGTACTCCACCAGCCCCATGGTGGTGGCAGCCCTGAGAGTCTGGGGGCAATGGAGGAGACATGTGGGAGCATCGGGAGCATCGGTCTGGTCCCCAATCTGTAATAATCATTGGTTTGCCCCAGGAAGTATGGATGGGGGTTCCGGATATGGTGGAGAGCAGGGATTGAGAGGATGGGGGACATGTTTATAGAGGGGAGCTTTCCGAGTATGAGGGCGCTGGAGGAGAAGTTTGGGCTGGCGAGGGGAAACAAATTCAGGTATCTGCAGGTAAACAGGTGTCAACCTTCCCGCTCCTACCGCTAAGAGGGATTCAGGACAGGGTAGTTTCCAGAGGGTGCTTAGGAGAAGGGAATGTCTCGGACATTTACAAGGAACTTATGGGGTCAGAGGAGACGCAGACAGAGGAGCTGAAGCGCAAGTGGGAAGAGGAGCTGGGAGGAGAGATATAGGATGGTCTATGGGCGGACGCGTTGAGTAGAGTCAACATGTCCACAACATGTACCAGGCTCAGCCTGATACAATTTAAGGTCGTTCATCGGGCTCACATGACAGTGGCCCGGATGAGCAGGTTCTTTGGGGTGGAAGACAGGTGTGCAAAAGGTGTGGGAGGACCAGCGAACAATGTCCACATGTTCTGGGCATATCCAAAGCTTAGGGGATTTTGGCAGGGGTTTGCAGCTGTCATGTCCACGGTGTTAAAAACAAGGGTGGCGCTGAGTCCAGAGGTGGCGATGTTTGGGGTGTCAGAAGACCCGGGAATCCAGGAGGAGAAAGGGGCAGACGTTCTGGCCTTTGCTTCCCTGGTATCCTGGAGACGGATACTATTAACATGGAGGGACTCGAAGCCCCCGAAGTCAGAGACCTGGCTATCGGACATGGCTAGCTTTCTGTTTGGAGAAAATCAAGTTTGCCTTGAGAGGGCCACTGTTCGGGTTCGCCCAGAGGTGGCAACTGTTCATCGACTTCTTTGCGGGAAATTAATCGTCAGAAGGGGGGAGGGGGCTAGTTTAGCTTAAGAGTAGGGGGTTATTAAAGGTGGGACTTGTAAGGAAGGGAGATGGCTTTTGCACTATGTTTAAAGTTTCATGTATATTGTTTATTTTGTTGTTGTTACAATACCAAAAATACCTCAATAAAATGTTTATTAAAAAAAAAGAATTGGAGCTACTAAGGAGGATTCATTAAGAGTTATATACATAGATTATTGTAGCTGTTGTGCTTTCTTTATGTTTGGAATTGAGAACAAATTATTGCTGTGTTCTATATATGTTAACTACATTCTTATAATAAACTTTGTTTTGATAAAAGCACCGAGGCAGTCTGATGAATTACACCTGAAGGGAAGGCACTTGTGCTCATCCTAGACAAATACAACATAAAAGTTATAGGTTAGGTGAGCTTCATAACATACTTTGGAGTTTCTAAGCCCTGGCCCATAACAAATGCCAATTGCAGAGATACAATTTGGTTGAGGTCAATTGAGAAATAAGATTAAAACATACGATAGTAGATAAGTAATAATAAACATTTGAAGAAATAATTCATAATTCTTAACAGATATACCTTCCCTTGAGGAATAAAATCCCGACTAAAATGTAGTACAGCCTGAGCGAACTAGAAAAATTATAGACAGTACTAGATTAAAAGGCAAGATTTCGTAGTAGTAAACTAGAGCATTGGGAGGGTTTTAAAGATCAGCAAAGTCAATAGAGTTTTGTGGAACACAAAGCAGATTTGACAAATCTATCAGCTGTTTGACAATGTAAATAGCAGGATGAACAAAGTGGATTTAGTACATTGGTATTTTCATAATGTGTTGGATAAGATACCACAAAACCAACATTAGGGCTCATGGGATTGGGTTTAATATTTCAGCATAAATGAACAGGCAGCAAATTAATCATTTCCCAAACAGCAGGGTGTAACTAGTGGAATATCGCAAGAATTAGCGCTTGGACCTCAGCCAGTTAAATTTATACCAATGACTTAGATGCGGGGATCAAGTATAACATATCCAAGTTTGCTGACAATGCAAAGCTGGGTGGGGGGGGCAAGTTAGTTACGAGGAGGACACAGAAAGGGCCAGAGATGGATCTAAACTGGTTAAGTGATTGAGCAAGACCGTGGCAGATAGAGTCATATGTAATGAGGGACAAAATTGTCCAAAGAATTGAAAAGCAGATATTTTTTTCCTGTTGTTGAAAAGGCTCAGACTAATAAATGTCAGCATGTGGAGTGATTTGGGAGCAAGGAGTTCTTTACGCAATGAGACAAAGCTTTGGCAAAACCACATTTGGAGTTCTGTTTTCACCTTTTGGTCTCCTTACCTGAATGAAAGATGTACTAACTTTGAAGGGGGGTGCAACAAAAGTTCACAATACTGATTCTGGAGATGAGAGCGCTGTCCTATGAAAGATTAAGTACATTGCAACAATATTCGCTGGAATACAAAATGTTGAACACAAAATGCTGACAGGGGTGTGTTGAGAAGTGTCATGTGAGAGTACCTTTAGGAAATGGGTGTTTACTACTGCAGTGGTGTCAGAGAGTGGGTGGAGCTGGGCTGTCTGTCAGCTTTTTACTTTCGTTTTAGGCTGTTTGCTGCAGGGTGTGTTTTCGTTTCGTTTTCAGTGTTGGAGCTGAAGCCACATCAAACAGGTGTACTGCTGTTCTCTCTGCCATCAAAAGACTAACTCTTGATCATTTGGTAAATTCAGAATTATAAATGTTCTCAGTAGTGAATGTGAACCTGATGTGCTTCTGGTGAAAAGTGTTTTAAGTGTTATGGATGTTAAAAGGAAAGCTTAAAGGATTACTTAGTGTTGTATTCTTTGGGATTGTATTCGAATTAATGATTGTTAAGATGTTCACTGTATGTTTTAAAAAGGTTAACTTGAGTTCATAGAATAAACATTTAAAATACTTTTCCATTTCTGCTCTCCACACCTGTAAAGTGGGCCATGTGCTCCCCTTACCACAATCTATTAAAAGCTGTGGATCAGGTTAACTCCATGATACACTTTGGGGTTCTCTAAACCCTGGCCCATAACAAATTGGGGGCTCGAGGGGGATAAAATTCTATCCATTGGATTCGCTTTGTGAACTTAAAGACAGTGAGGGGTGAGCATATTGTGGGTGCTTTTCAGGTGTGGTATTCTAGTTTAAGTGGGAGTGTGTTGTGGCCAATGGCTCTTTCAGAGGCTCTGAAGTTTTTTGGGGTGGAGACGGTCACACACAGTACCTGACGGACAGAGACTAAAAGCAGACTGTCAGATTTGGCAAAAACATTGCAGTAAACATTCCCTGACAAAATGCGAAAAGATGAGGTCATTATGGCGGGCTAAGCATTTAAAGTTGCCTGAGATACAGTTTGACTCATTGGAAATAGCAAAAATTCAGTTCCAAATTTTAAAAATGGAATATGAGAAAAAATTAAAGCAGCTTGAATACAAAAGAGAGAGAGAGGAAAGAGAGAGAGATGAAAGGAAAACAGAAAGAATAGCTCTAGCAGAACAAAAAGAAAAAGGGAGATACAGATCAGGGAAAAAGATAAAGAGAGAGAGTTTGAACTTCAGAAAATGGCCATGAAACATGACAGTTAAAATTGGCAGACGTAAAGGGAAACGTACAGTTGGTGGATAGTGATGAGAATAGTGAGAAAGAGCGTCAAAGTCGAAGGCTTGGTGGGAATCTATTTAAATATGTCCAAGCATTGCGAAGGTTTGACGAGAAGAAGGAGGTAGAAGCCTTTTTCATTTCATTTGAGAAGGTAGCTAAACAAATGAAATGGCCACAGGACATGTGGGTATTACTGATTCAAACAAAGCTGGTATGGAGGGCTAGTGAAATGTTTGCATCACTACCAGAGGAGGTATCTGAGTCGTATGAGGTGAAAAAAATCCATTTAGGTGCACATGAATTAGTGCCTAAAGACAAAGGTTTAGAAATTTAAGGAAAGAATTTGGTCAAACATACATGGAGTTTGAAAGGCTCAAACAGAGTAATTTTGATAGGTGGATAAAGGCTTTAAAAATAGACCAAATGTATGAAGCTCTCAGAGAAATTATACTTTTGGAGGAGTTTAAAATTTCAATTCCTGATGTAGTGAGAACTCATGTGGAAGAGCAGAGGGCTAAAACTGCGAGATTAGCAGCAGAATTGGCAGATGATTATGAATTAATTCATAAATCAAAGTTTGGTTTCCGACATCAGTTTCAGCCTGTGAGGGATAGAAACTGGGGACATGAGAAATACTCAAGTGGTAAAAGTAAAGGTGATCTGATGGGAGATAATAAGGGGAGTATACCTCAGATTAAAATAGAAATCCAGGAGGTTGGAAAAGAAATGAAAAATTTCAAATGTTTTCACTATAATAAACTAGGCCATGTAAAGTCACAGCATTGGTGGTTGAAGAAAAGCACTGGGAAGGCTGATGTGGTAAAACAGGATAAGACAGTGGGGTTTATTAAAGTGGTAAAGGAAAGCCCAAGTGAAGCGGAGGGGGTGCAAAGGATTGTACAGCCTGATCAAGAGGTGATTGATAAGAAGATGCCAGATCTCTTTAAAGATTTTACTTGTGTGGGTAAAGTTTACTCGGATGTATCAGGAGGAGCAGGTAAAGAAGTCACAATTTTAAGAGATACGGGAGCTAGTCAATCTTTAATGGTGAGAGATGAGGAGTTATGTAGTCTGGGAAGAATATTGCCAGAAAAGGTGGTAATATGTGGAATTCAGGGTGAGAGGACTAGTGTTCAATTATATAAGGTAAGGTTGGAAAGTCCGGTGAAGCGGTAGTAGGAGTAATGGAGAAACTATCTTGTCCAGGAATACAGTTTATCTTGGATAATGATATAGCTGGATCGCAGGTGGGAATGATGCCTACTGTAGTTGATAAGCCAGTGCAAAATCAGACAACTGAAGTGTTGAAGGACGAATATCCTGGGGTTTTTCCGGATTGTGTAGTAACAAGGTCGCAAAGTCACAGGTTAAAACAAAAGGAGAAATCAGAGGGTGAAGATAAAGGTTTTAAGTGCAATTATCAGAAACAATTTTTGATCAGATGGTTGAAAAAGGAGGATTGCATTGAGAAAGTGGGATGTTAGATGTTTTAGTTGCTGTGAAATGAAGAGTCTAAAATGAATTCTTTGCATGTACTGCCCATGCTAAAGCTGAATTTAGCCTGCAATTTGGTCGATCTGCCAAAATTTTCCGAAGCATGTCATCGATGACAGCATGATTTCTTTCACAGACACCATTACTAAATGGGCTTTCTGCAGCCGTATTCATAATTCTGATATTCATGTTTTCACACATATCCCTAAACTCATCATTAGCAAATTCACCCCCATTGTCCGTAAGGAATTTTGTCGGTGGACCCATTCCTGTCCCTATCCATTTTTCCATGATTGATCCAGAATTACTCTCTTTTCTTTACTTCATGCAATCATTGATTGACTAAATCTGGTTGCTAAATATACAAAATAAATATATTATTTGCTTTATCCCAGATCTTAAGGTCCATGGCCACAATGTTGTTAAAATCCCTGGCTAAAGGGAGGGTTATTATCGGTCGTGCTGGTATCCTTCTGTACTTCCTACAAACCTCACAGCGGTCACTAACCTGTTCTATCAGTTTAGTATAGTCGTCATCCCTTACCCCTGCATCTTTTAATAAATTTTTCAGCCTCCGAGGAGATGGACGTGCAAATTGCCTATGCAGTTTTAATACCACAAGCTTTTTATCAGCTAAAGTCCCATTTTCAACTGCCATTAACACATCCTTAACCACTCTACTTGAAAAATTATTTGTCAGTAATGGAATACAATAATGTCCCGACTGTGTAAATTGTAAATGCAGTCTTTCCAAAAACTGTTGCCTTATCCTGTTCCATATCCAGTTTCATGTGTGCTTTCTTCATCGATGGTCTGCTCAGAAGCAAAGGTATCTCACTTGATACAACATCCGTGCTAATGAAATGATTCACTCTGGCAATATTGCAAGGGATCACCACTCTTTTCAGCAACTTCAGAGTATTATCATCCCCAAACCTGAAACTTGTGGAACTTTCAAATTCCTTACCCTCGTTACGATTTTCAGCATTCAAAGAGTCCAGGTAACATTTTAACCAGTCAATTCCACACACACTAGATGTGCAGCCACTGTCCAATACAGCACAGTTGAAGGATTCTGCAACCAACACCCTCATTACCGGCGTAAAACTGCTCGTCAATAGGACAATGCCTTCTTTCTGGTCACTATCTTTTTCCTCTTCTGACTCTTCCGCGTCATGTGTCGCTTCAAACACTATCATAATGAGTTGGACAGTTGAAAGCATAATGGTATTGAGAGTTACATCGAAAACATCGATTTATCATGCCCCGTGCATTTCTGGGGTTCATCTTCCTATTGTAGGTTCTAACGGGTTTCTGTCTTCATAATTTCCTTGTCTCGGCCTCCGTCTATAGTCTTGAGCCCGGTTCGTAGCCATACGATTTCACCATCCTGTTACTAGTGTATCTTCCATATTCTGCCTTATTGCAGGCTGACCTATTTGGGTCATCAGAGCCATGGGAATCGAATGTTTCCCCAGAAACTTTTGTAAAGCTTTTGTCATCTGTTCGAATAAGGTATCCTTATCAGTAAACTGAACTCCTGACAAAACCAGGAGCCTATCCATGTTGCTCACTCTAGCACAGTCAAGTAATTTAAAGGCCAACACAGACTGTGGAAATTCCAGATTGTGTTTCTGCAGCCTTTTATATAGTCTGCCAAATTCCATTATGTAGTCTTCCATGGAGATATCCTCCATTTTCCAGAACTTATCAAAATCCGACCATGCTTCATACGTACTTAACAAGTCATCTTTCTTATAAATCTTATCCATATAAAGTAATAAAGTCTCCAGACCTTCTTCTGAGTCTAACTCTTCCATTTCCAGCTCAGGAAGCACTTTGTTTCCGATTTTACTGCCATATGGTAGAGAAAGAGCCAATGCCATGCCTGTTTTCTCTTTCCCAAAGCAGTTACTTTTGTCCACATAACTACTGCACTTCTCCATTGGTCGTACGATTCCCTTTCAGAAAATAAGGTAGGGTAGTCATATCCAGTCATCTTTACCCTGGGTTCAGCCATGTATCTTTTTTTTCTTTTTCCTTCTCACTCACTCCTTGGTTTGATCAGGAAAAGTTGTATCTTTCAAACCTTCACATTTGCACAGCAACCATCCTCTGCTACCAATTGTTAGACGTTTTAGTTGCTGTGAAATGAAGAGTCTAAAGTTCTTGTTCCTTTTCACCAAACACCATTTATTTCACTTCCACAGCCTCTGCACAAAACTCTTAACAACACACCGCCTGACAGAGACCACCTGAAGCCCCTTTACATATCAGTGTCAATTAATGGATACTTAACATAAATGAGACAACTAATTGCAATGTCTCTTAACCCATTACTTAACATGGGACAATTTCCAAACTGGATTTATTTCAAGGTTACTGGCAGGGACCTTTATCCGAAAGGGCGAAGGACATTTCAGCTTTTGTGACTCCAGATGGTGCATACCAATTCAAAGTTATGCCATTTGGCATGAAAAACGCCCCAGCCACATTTCAACGGTTAACTAACAAAGTTGTTTCAGGATTACCCAATTGTGCGGTATACATCGACAATCTGGTAATTTTCAGCCAGACATGGAAAGAACATTTAAAACATCTGATGGAGTTATTCGATTGACTTCAGGAGGCGGGTCTGGGGATAAACCTAGCCAAAAGTGAATTTGGAAAAGCCCAAGTCACTTTCCTTGGCCATACAATCGGACAAGGTCGAATGGTCACATGGGATGTGAAACCAACAGTTATTGAGGAGTTTCCGATACCCTAAAGACGAAGGGAAATAATGCGAGTTCTTGGCATGAGTGGATTTGATCGGACATTTGTGCCAAAGTTTTGTAGCGTGATTGCTCCACTGATGGACTTTCTGAAGAAATGTCGAAAATTTCAGTGGAAAGCGGACTTTCAACAGGCATTTGACGGCCTGAAAGCTGTGATAACCAGTTCTCCTGTGTTGGAGAATTACAAGGGACTCTGTGATCAGATTGAACGGAGGTATCTGACTTTAAAGAGAAATGCAGAGGTGTAGAGAAATGGACGGATCGTTGTTATGGGCCAGGGTTTAGAGAACACCAAAGTGTATCATGGAGTTCACCTGACGCACAACTTTTAATAGATCGTGGTATGGGGAGCACACGGCCCACTCTGCAGGCGTGGTACAGCAGAAATGGAAAAGTATTTTTTAAAGCAAAACAATGTATATTCTATGAACTCAAGTTAACTTTTTAAAATATACAGTGAACATCTTAGCAACCATTAATTCAAATACAACCCCCAAAGACTACAACACTAAGTAAACCTTTAAGCTTTCCTTTTAACATCCATATGACTTAAAACACCTTTTACCAGAAGCACATCAGGTTAAAGTTACCACTGTTATTAGTTTTAAATCACCAGGATTGATTTACAGTCTTTAGATTACAGAGATTCATACACCTTCTGGCTGTGACTGCAGCTTTCCAGCTCTGAAAATGAAACTAAAACACACTCTGCAGTCTACTCAAAAATGAAAGTAAAAAGCTGACACAGCCCAGCTCCACCCACTCTGACATCACTGCAGTAGTAAACACCCATTTCTTAAAGGTACTCTCTCTACAGCTATTTATATACACACCCATTTCTTAAAGGTACCCTCACATCACATCTTGAGACTGTCAATCGAGAAGGATTTCAGTTGGAGGAAGAAATACAAAAAACAAAATGGACTATATTATTATACCTGTTTGCGTGTGTTGGTTTTTGAAACGAAAATGTATATTTACTGTGTGCATTTCTGAAAGGATAGTAAAAAGGTGAAAAATGAAACCATCTTGAAGTTGATGGGGTTTTTTTTCTTGGGGGAGGTGTCATGTGAAAGTACCTTTAAGAAATGGTTGTTTATAAATGGGAGTGTATATAAATATCTGTAGTGAGAGTACCTTTAAGAAATAGGTGTTTACTACTGCAGTGATGTCAGAGAGTGGGTGGAGCTGGGCTGTCTGTCAGCTTTCTACTTTCGTTTTAAGCTGTTTGCTGCAGGTGTGTTTCAGTTTCATTTTCAGTGTTGGAGCTGAAGCCACATCAAGTAGGTGTACTTCTGTTCTCGCTGCCATCAAAAGATTATCTCTTGATCATTTGGTGAATTCAGAATTATCAATGTTCTCAGTAGTGACTTTAACCTGATGTGCTTCTGGTGAAAGGTGTTTTAAGTCTTATGGATGTTAAAATAAAAGCTGAAAGGATTACTTAGTGTTGTATTCTTTGGGGGTTGTATTTGAATTAATGGTTGTTAAGATGTTCACTGTATGTTTTAAAAAGGTTAACTTGAGTTCATAGAATAAACATTGTTTTGCTTTAAAAATTACTTTTCCATTTCTGCTGTACCACACCTGTAGAGTGGGCCGTGTGCTCCCCATACCACAATCTATTAAAAGTTGTGGGTCAGGTGAACTCCATGATACACTTTGGGGTTCTCTAAACCCTGGCCCACAGCAGAAGCTGTCCCCCAGGTTAGAGAGTCGAGAACTAGTAAGAGTCAGTCTTTTAGAACCAAGATGAAGGGAAATGTCTTCACTCTTAAGAGCCGTGAAGCTTTGAAATTCTCTACCAAAGAGATCTGTGGATGTGCAGTCAGAAATCAACATACATCTGGACACAGAGGATCAAATGATTTGGGACTGAGGTGAGAAAGTGAAATTGCAGAGGTTTAGCTAGGATTTTAATGAATGGCACAGCAGTCTCCAGGGACAGTATGGCTTACTCGGGCTCCTATGTCTTGTGTTGTTTTCAATTGGGATGCTTGGGAAAAGATAGAAAGTGAAGATATTCCAAGTTACACTCAACCAGCAAGACAAAGAATTGGCCTCGGAGGTAATCTGCTCACTGAGTCACAAATGATGTGAAAGATATACGAGTCATATTGGTGCCTGTTGATATGATTTTTAAAAAAAATACAAACAAAACGTTGACTTCAATCAGGCCAGCTGACAAGGTACATTACCTTCCATTTTCATCAAAACAGACATCGGTGTATCCATCCGGATGAGCATAGCGCATTGGCTTTCGCTCAGCTGGCATCTTGGGTTGTTTTATCCTAATAAAAGAAAAACATTTTCACAGTAACTTAATTGCAGTGTTAATGTAAGCCTACTTGTGACAGTAACTGATCATGACGCTGTGGTACATGAAGCCATGGCACAAGACTCTACACAGTCAATATGAGGAGCTTGGCATCACATTAAGGAACAGGACCTCAAAGGACCTAACAACATGGACATTTTTGGACTGTGGGAGGGAACCCACGGGGAGAACATACATTCACCACACAAGGCCGGAATTGAACCCGGGGCCCTGGCGCTATGAAACAGCAGTGCTTGCCATCATGTTACTGCTATTAGGCTTTGGGATGCCGAGGTAAAGGTGGATGTGATCAGGTGAGGCAGGCAAGGGGACCTCCTCCCTTTCATATCCCCCTCTCCACATCGTATCCCCGCCCCATCACACCCCCCTCCGCCCAAAAAAATTATGTTTTTTTCCCCTCAACCAAGGACTCTCCAACCACTATGGTTGACTGAGCCTCAACCTCAACCACTATCCTTTTAATAATTTATTGTAATCCCACACCTTCTACTCCCTCACAGAACAATAGAGCGCCCTTGACCACACCTCCACCCCACGAGCCTTCACATGTAACAGATCATCCTCCACATTTCTGCCAACAATATGATGCCACCAGGTTCGATTCCCGGCTTGGGTCACTGTCTGTGTGGAGTCTGCACGTTCTCCATGTCTGCGTGAGTTTCCTCCGGTTTCCTCCCACAAGACCCGAAAGACGTACGGTTAGGTAATTTGGACATTCTGAATTCTGTGCACCCGAACAGGCACCAGAATGTTGTGACTAGTGGCTTTTCACAGTAACCTCATTGCAGTGTTAATGCAAGCCTACTTGTGACTAAAGATTATTAAATACATATTCCCTTCTCCTTTCAGCATTCCATTAGGACAGTTCCCTCCACGACAGCCTGGCTTATGCCTTAAGCACCCCCAACGTCTCCCCTTCCAAACCAAGTGCAGCAATCGCAACACCTCTCCAATTATCTCCTTCCTTCCCCTCTTCCATGGTTCAAACAGCGATTCACTTGTACTCCTTTCAATTTGATATATTGTATTCACTATTCAGGATGCAGTCTCCTCTTGACTGAGGAAATGAAACACCGACTAGGTGGTCACTTTGCAGGATACCTCTTCTCAGTCAGCATGGTCCCAAGCTTCTGCTTGCCTGCCATTTTATTTCTGTGCCCCACTACAATCTCTCTTTCTTGGATCCCCTAAACTGTTCCAATGAAGCTCACCATAAACTGGAAGAATAGTGCTTCATCTTTTTTTAACAGACTCAACATGGAGCTCAACAATTTTAGATCATGAACTCTTGTCGCATTTGGCTGGACAGTATCTGTTGATGATGATGCAGCTATTTTCATTCATTTCTCCTCTTGTTTCTTTACTTGCCCCATTACCATCTCCTTTTGCCATTTAATTCCTCCAGCCTTTCATCCCATCAGGAACTTCACGTCTGGTCTCCCCCCACCCAATTCTGTACCTGCTGAGTATCTGTTACATCCTGCAATGTTAACTTCAATGAACTGAACCCAGATGACCCACCTATTCTCTCAGGTAGTTGCAAAGGATTCCATGGGACTATGGCAAGAAAAAGAGGGAAATTCTTCTCTGGTGCCTTGGCCAATATTTATCATTCAACAGCAGTGGGTGTACTTCCTTCTCCGGGACTGCAGTGGTTCAAGAAGGCCACTCAGCACCACCTTCTGAAGGGCAACTAGGGATGGGCAATAAATGCTGGCCTAGCCAGCGATGCCCACATCCCACAAATAATTTTTTAAAAACTAAATCGGATTATCTGATCAGCATCACATTGATGTTATGCTGCACTTCCCAAGCTGCTACAGCAATGGCACTGAAAATTTAAAAATACGTTGGTTGTGAAGTGCT
This sequence comes from Scyliorhinus torazame, assembly GCF_047496885.1. Lineage (NCBI taxonomy): Eukaryota > Metazoa > Chordata > Chondrichthyes > Carcharhiniformes > Scyliorhinidae > Scyliorhinus > Scyliorhinus torazame. The sequence continues at coordinate 321,654,353 of NC_092708.1, read as the reverse complement.
TTGGGACATCCCACTGTGCTACCGTAGTAACATAGCGATTAGCAGTTGCTTCACAGCTTCAGGGTCCCAGGTTCGATTCCGGCTTGGGTCACTGTCTCTGCGGAGTCTGCACATTCTCCCCGTGTGTGCGTGGGTTTCCTCCGGGTGCCCCGGTTTCCTCCCACAGACCAAAGATGTGCAGGTTAGGTGGATTGGCTATGCTAAATTGCCCTTAGTGTCCAAAAACGGTTAGGTGGGGGTTACAGGGCTAGGGTGGAGGTGTGGGGCTAGGGTGGAGGTGTGGGGCTAGAGTGGGTGCTCTTTCCAAGGGCCAGTGCAGACTCGATGGGCCAAATGGCCTCCTTCAGCACTCTAAATTCTATGATCCTGAAATGCACTGTACAAAAGTCTTGCTTGCTTTCTTTTTTCCGAAGCATCCTCCAACAATATCTGACAAACACGACCACCCCACACCTAACCTTGCTGAATCTGTTGTTGCGGGAATTGCATCCAGCTCTCCAAACGTTAATCCAATCCTTTAAAGTCAGGTCTCCATGCTAGAACAGGCTTTCACCAAAGTCCCAAACGACATAAAGTTTGTTTCTAGAGATAGCTGCTGTCTCGGAAGTGCTCAGGCAGTTCAGAGTGAACCACATTGGCCGGAATACTCATCGGGTTAATCAGCAGGAGACTGCAGCGAATGCCGAGCCGGCAGACTCACAGTGAGCACCAGTGCCTCTCCGCTCCCGCCACTCTGACAAATTCCGCAGCCACTTCGCGTTTCCCGCCACCCGCCTCCTCTGACACGTCACTGAAGACGTCAGATAACAAAACGAAGGGAATACAAATTTTGCACAGCCTAACGGTTAAACTGGGTTTGAGTTCATTTATTCACATTTCCCGCTCAGATACACACTCTCGCTTTTCTATAAAATTAATCCCTGGCACGGGAGGGCTAAAGCTCTGACGTCATATCCGGGTCAGGGACGCCGGGTGTCATGTGGATCCGATCGACGTCACTGAGGGGGCGTGGTTAGTAGTTACGTGATGAGCCGGTTTCTTCGCCCGCCCCACCCTCACCCCCAACTCCCCCTTTCCTCCTGAAGCAGCTCCCGGGAGCCGGTGACCATCGTGATGACGGCGGCTGGCGTAGAGGTAACGGTAAAAATACCTGTCAATTATCCAGGAACAGAGATCAGATGCATGGAGAGCGGAACGACCCACACATCATCTGTCCTCACCCCTCCCACCCCCCCCTCCCCATCACCCCCCCCTCCCTCCCCCATCACCCCCCCCCCTCCCCCATCACCCCCCCCTCCCCCATCACCCCCCCTCCCTCCCCCATCACCCCCCCTCCCTCCCCTATCACCCCCCATCACCCCCCCTCCCCCATCACCCCCCCTCCCCCATCACCCCCCCCTCCCCCATCACCCCCCCTCCCTCCCCCATCACCCCCCCTCCCTCCCCCATCACCCCCCCTCCCCCATCACCCCCCCTCCCCATCACCCCCCCTCCCCATCACCCCCCCTCCCCATCACCCCCCCTCCCCATCACCCCCCCTCCCCATCACCCCCCCTCCCCATCACCCCCCCTCCCCATCACCCCCCCTCCCCATCACCCCCCCTCCCCATCACCCCCCCCTCCCCATCACCCCCCCCTCCCCATCACCCCCCTCCCCCATCACCCCCCCTCCCCCATCACCCCCCTCCCCCATCACCCCCCCTCCCCCATCACCCCCCTCCCCATCACCCCCCCTCCCCCATCACTCCCCCATCACCCCCCCCTCCCCCATCACCCCCCCCTCCCCCATCACTCCCCCATCACCCCCCCCCTCCCCCATCACCCCCCCTCCCTCCCCCATCACCCCCCCTCCCTCCCCCATCACCCCCCCTCCCCATCACCCCCCCTCCCCATCACCCCCCCTCCCCATCACCCCCCCTCCCCATCACCCCCCCTCCCCATCACCCCCCCTCCCCATCACCCCCCCTCCCCATCACCCCCCCTCCCCATCACCCCCCCTCCCCATCACCCCCCTCCCCCATCACCCCCCTCCCCCATCACCCCCCTCCCCATCACCCCCCTCCCCATCACCCCCCCCTCCCCATCACCCCCCCCCTCCCCCATCACCCCCCCTCCCCCATCACCCCCCCCTCCCCCATCACCCCCCCTCCCCCATCACCCCCCCCTCCCCCATCACCCCCCCCTCCCCCATCACCCCCCCCTCCCCCATCACCCCCCCCTCCCCCATCACCCCCCCCCTCCCCCATCACCCCCCCTCCCCATCACCCCCCCCTCCCCATCACCCCCCCTCCCCCATCACCCCCCCTCCCCCATCACCCCCCCTCCCCATCACCCCCCCTCCCCCATCACCCCCCCCTCCCCCATCACCCCCCCTCCCCCATCACCCCCCCTCCCCATCACCCCCCCCTCCCCCATCACCCCCCCCTCCCCCATCACCCCCCCCTCCCCATCACCCCCCCCTCCCCCATCACCCCCCCCTCCCCCATCACCCCCCCCTCCCCATCACCCCCCCCTCCCCCATCACCCCCCCCTCCCCCATCACCCCCCCCTCCCCCATCACCCCCCCTCCCCCATCACACCCCCCTCCCCCATCACACCCCCCCTCCCCCATCACACCCCCCCTCCCCCATCACACCCCCCTCCCCCATCACACCCCCCCTCCCCCATCACACCCCCCCTCCCCCATCACACACCCCCTCCCCCATCACACCCCCCCTCCCCCATCACACCCCCCCTCCCCCATCACCCCCCCTCCCCATCACACCCCCCCTCCCCCATCACACCCCCCCTCCCCCATCACACCCCCCCTCCCCCATCACACCCCCCCTCCCCCATCACACCCCCCCTCCCCCATCACACCCCCCTCCCCATCACACCCCCCTCCCCATCACACCCCCCTCCCTCCCCCCATCACACCCCCCCTCCCCCATCACACCCCCCTCCCCCATCACACCCCCCCTCCCCATCACACCCCCCTCCCCCATCACACCCCCCCTCCCCCATCACACCCCCCCTCCCCCATCACACCCCCCTCCCCATCACACCCCCCCTCCCCATCACACCCCCCCTCCCCCATCACACCCCCCCTCCCCCATCACACCCCCCCTCCCCCATCACACCCCCCCCTCCCCCATCACACCCCCCCTCCCCCATCACACCCCCCCTCCCCCATCACACCCCCCCTCCCCCATCACACCCCCCCTCCCCATCACACCCCCCTCCCCCATCACACCCCCCCTCCCCCATCACACCCCCCCTCCCCCATCACACCCCCCCTCCCCCATCACACCCCCCCTCCCCCATCACACCCCCCCTCCCCCATCACACCCCCCCTCCCCATCACACCCCCCTCCCCCATCACACCCCCCCTCCCCCATCACACCCCCCCTCCCCCATCACACACCCCCTCCCCCATCACACCCCCCCTCCCCCATCACACCCCCCCTCCCCCATCACACCCCCCCTCCCCCATCACACCCCCCCTCCCCCATCACACCCCCCCTCCCCATCACACCCCCCCTCCCCCATCACACCCCCCCTCCCCATCACACCCCCCTCCCCCATCACACCCCCCCTCCCCATCACACCCCCCCTCCCCATCACACCCCCCTCCCCATCACACCCCCCTCCCCATCACACCCCCCCCCCCCATCACACCCCCCCCTCCCCCATCACACCCCCCCTCCCCCATCACACCCCCCCTCCCCCATCACACCCCCCTCCCCATCACACCCCCCCCTCCCCCATCACACCCCCCCTCCCCCAT